>NW_026943418.1:0-37192 GCF_024139115.2 Armigeres subalbatus | reverse complement strand
GTTGAACCTTAAACTATGAAGTCATTTTCAGTGTCTTGGAGGAATATCGGAGAGGCAACCTGACCTAAAAAGCAAACCTAACCATCTCCTGAATGCATTCCTGAAGTAAAGCTACCAATCATAATCCAATCCAAATCCAATCCAAATCCAAATCCAATCCAAATCCAATCCAAATCAATCCAGTCAATCCAATCCAATCCAATCCATCAGTCAAATCCGTCAAATCCAATCCAATCAATCCAGTCAGTCCAATCCAATCCAGTCAGATCCAGGTCAGGTCAGTCCAAATCCGGTCAGATCCGGTCAGGTCAGTCAGGTCCAGTCCAGGTCAGTCCAGATCGGTCCAGGTCAGTCCAGGTCAGTCCAGATCAGTCCAGGTCGGTCCAGTCAGTCCAGATCCGGTCAGATCCAGTCAGGTCAGTCCAGATCCAGTCCAGGTCCAGTCAGATCCAGATCGGTCAGGTCAGTCCAGATCCAGTCCAGGTCCAGTCCAGGTCGGTCCAGGTCCAGTCCAGGTCCAGTCAGGTCAGTCCAGGTCAGTCCAGATCGGTCAGGTCCAGTCCAGATCGGTCAGGTCAGGTCCAGGATCAGTGGATCTGGCGGATCCAGGTCCAGTCAGGTCCAGTCCAGGTCGGTTCCAGGTTCAGTCAGATCCAGTGGTCCAGTTCGGTCAGGTCCAGTCCAGGTTCAGTCCAGGTCCAGTCGGTCAGGTCAGTCCAGGTCAGTCCAGTCCAGTCAGTCAGGTCGGTCCAGGTCAGTCCAGGTCGGTCAGGTCCCAGTCCAGGTCAGTCCAGATCCAGTCCAGGTCAGTCCAGGTCGGTCCAGGTCCAGTCCAGGTCAGTCCAGGTCCAGTCCAGTCCAGTCAGGTCGGTCCAGGTCAGTCCAGGTCCAGTCAGGTCAGTCCAGGTCAGTCCAGTCCAGTCCAGGTCAGTCCAGGTCGGTCCAGGTCGGTCCAGGTCCAGTCCAGGTCAGTCCAGGTCGGTCAGGTCAGTCCAGATCGGTCAGGTCGGTCCAGATCCAGTCCAGGTCAGTCCAGGTCCAGTCAGTCCAGGTCAGGTCCAGGTCCAGGTCGGTCCAGGTCAGTCCAGGTCAGTCCAGGTCCAGTCCAGATCGGTCAGATCCAGATCCAGGTCAGTCCAGGTCAGTCCAGATCCAGTCCAGGTCAGTCAGGTCGGTCCAGGTTCGGTCCAGGTCAGTCAGGTCAGTCGGTCAGGTCAGTCCAGTCCAGTCAGTCGGTCCAGGTCAGGTCAGTCCAGGTCAGTCCAGGTCAGTCAGTCCGGTCCAGGTCAGTCCAGGTCCAGTCCAGGTCAGTCCAGGTCGGTCCAGGTCGGTCAGGTCAGTCCAGGTCCGGTCCAGGTCAGTCCAGGTCAGTTCCAGGTCAGGTCCAGGTCCAGTCAGTCCAGGTCAGTCCAGGTCGGTCAGGTCAGTCCAGGTCGGTCCAGGTCCAGTCCCAGATCCAGTCCAGGTCGGTCAGTCAGGTCCAGTCAGGTCAGTCCAGGTCGGTCCAGGTCGGTCCAGGTCGGTCCAGGTCAGTCCAGGTCAGTCCAGGTCGGTCAGGTCGGTCCAGGTCGGTCAGGTCAGTCCAGGTCAGTCAGGTCGGTCAGGTCGGTCCAGGTCGGTCCAGGTCGGTCAGGTCGGTCCAGGTCGGTCAGGTCGGTCCAGGTCCAGTCGGTCAGGTCAGTCCAGATCAGTCAGTCCAGGTCAGTCAGGTCGGTCAGGTCAGTCCAGGTCAGTCCAGGTCAGTCCAGGTCAGTCCAGGTCAGGTCCAGGTCAGTCCAGGTCGGTCAGGTCCAGTCCAGGTCGGTCGGAGTCGGTCCAGGTCCAGTCAGGTCGGTCAGGTCAGTCCAGGTCAGTCCAGGTCGGTCAGGTCAGGTCAGTCCAGGTCCAGTCCAGGTCAGTCCAGGTCAGTCCAGGTCCAGTCAGGTCGGTCAGGTCAGTCCAGGTCGGTCCAGGTCGGTCAGGTCGGTCAGGTCCAGTCCAGGTCAGTCAGGTCAGTCAGGTCGGTCCAGGTCGGTCAGGTCGGTCCAGGTCGGTCCAGGTCAGTCCAGGTCAGGTCCAGGTCCAGTCAGTCAGTCCAGGTCGGTCAGGTCGGTCAGGTCGGTCAGGTCGGTCCAGGTCAGGTCGGTCAGGTCAGTCCAGGTCGGTCAGGTCGGTCAGGTCGGTCCAGGTCAGTCCAGGTCCGGTCAGGTCAGTCCAGGTCAGTCCCAGGTCGGTCCAGTCAGGTCGGTCAGGTCCAGTCAGGTCCAGAGTCCAGTCCAGGTCGGTCGAGTCCAGTCCAGGTCAGTCCAGGTCCGGTCCAGGTCAGTCCAGGTCGGTCAGGTCGGTCAGGTCGGTCCAGGTCAGTCCGGTCAGGTCCAGGTCCAGGTCGGTCAGGTCAGTCCAGGTCGGTCAGGTTTAAAGTCGGTCAGGTCGGTCCAGGTCGGTCAGGAGTCCAGTCAGGTCGGTCCAGGTCGGTCCAGATCCGGTCCAGGTCAGTCAGATCCAGTCCAGGTCAGTCCAGGTCGGTCCAGGTCGGTCAGGTCAGTCCAGGTCGGTCAGGTCAGTCCAGGTCAGTCCAGGTCGGTCAGGTCGGTCAGGTCAGTCAGGTCGGTCAGGTCAGTCCAGATCCAGTCCAGGTCAGTCCAGGTCAGTCAGGTCAGTCCAGTCGGTCAGGTCGGTCCAGGTCGGTCAGATCAGTCCAGGTCAGTCAGGTCGGTCAGGTCAGTCCAGGTCAGTCCAGGTCGGTCAGGTCAGTCCAGTCCAGTCCAGGTCAGTCAGAGTCAGTCCAGGTCCAGTCCAGGTCGGTCAGGTCAGTCCAGGTCAGTCCAGTCCGGTCAGGGAGTCGGTCAGGTCCAGTCCAGGTCGGTCCAGGTCAGTCCAGGTCAGTCCAGGTCAGTCCAGGTCGGTCCCAGGTCAGTCCAGGTCGGTCCAGGTCGGTCCAGGTCGGTCCAGGTCAGTCCAGGTCAGTCCAGGTCGGTCCAGGTCGGTCCAGGTCGGTCCAGATCGGTCCAGGTCAGTCAGGTCGGTCCAGGTCGGTCAGGTCGGTCCAGGTCAGTCCAGGTCAGTCCAGGTCAGGAAATCAAATCAGTCCAAGGTCAGTCAGGTCAGTCCAAGTCAGTCCAGGAGTCAGTCAGTCGATCAGGTCAGTCCAAGTCAGTCCAGGTCGGTCAGGTCGGTCCAGGTCAGTCCAGGTCGGTCAGGTCAGTCCAGGTCAGTCAGGTCAGTCCAGGTCAGTCCAGATCCAGTCCAGGTCAGTCGATCCAGGTCAGTCCAGGTCAGTCCAGGTCAGGTCAGGTCAGTCCAGGTCGGTCAGGTCAGTCCAGGTCGGTCAGGTCAGTCCAGGTCAGTCCAGGTCCAGTCAGGTCAGTCCAGGTCGGTCAGGTCAGTCCAGATCCAGTCCAGGTCCAGTCAGGTCAGTCCAGGTCAGTCCAGATCCAGTCAGGTCAGTCAGGTCGGTCCAGGTCGGTCCAGGTCGGTCCAGGTCGGTCAGGTCGGTCCAGGTCAGTCCAGGTCGGTCCAGGTCGGTCAGGTCAGTCAGGTCAGTCCAGGTCGGTCCAGGTCAGTCCAGGTCGGTCAGGTCGGTCCAGGTCCGGTCCAGGTCGGTCAGGTCGGTCCAGGTCGGTCAGGTCGGTCAGGTCGGTCCAGGTCCAGTCAGGTCGGTCCAGGTCGGTCAGGTCAGTCCAGGTCAGTCCAGGTCAGTCCAGGTCGGTCAGGTCGGTCAGGTCAGTCCAGGTCGGTCCAGTCCAGTCAGTCGGTCAGGTCGGTCAGGTCAGTCCAGGTCAGTCAGGTCGGTCAGGTCCAGTCCAGGTCAGTCCCAGGTCCAGTCCAGGTCAGTCCAGGTCAGGTCCAGGTCAGTCCAGGTCGGTCAGGTCAGTCAGGTCAGTCCAGGTCCAGGTCAGTCCAGTCCAGATCCAGTCCAGGTCGGTCCAGGTCAGTCCAGGTCAGTCAGGTCAGTCCAGGTCAGTCCAGGTCGGTCCAGGTCCGGTCCAGATCCAGGTCAGGTCGGTCCAGGTCGGTCAGGTCAGTCCCAGGTCAGGTCAGGTCGGTCAGGTCAGTCCAGATCCGGTCCAGGTCAGTCCAGGTCAGTCCAGATCGGTCAGGTCAGTCCAGGTCAGTCAGGTCAGTCCAGGTCGGTCCAGGTCAGTCCAGGTCGGTCCAGGTCGGTCAGGTCAGTCCAGGTCGGTCCAGGTCGGTCAGGTCAGTCCAGTCAGTCAGTCAGGTCGGTCCAGGTCAGTCCAGGTCAGTCCAGGTCGGTCAGGTCGGTCCAGGTCCAGTCCAGGTCGGTCCAGGTCGGTCCAGGTCAGTCCAGGTCAGTCCAGGTCGGTCAGGTCGGTCCAGGTCGGTCAGGTCAGTCCAGGTCAGTCCAGGTCGGTCAGGTCAGTCCAGTCAGGTCGGTCCAGGTCGGTCCAGGTCGGTCAGGTCGGTCAGGTCAGTCAGGTCAGGTCAGGTCAGGTCGGTCCAGGTCGGTCCAGGTCAGTCCAGGTCAGTCCAGGTCCAGTCAGGTCGGTCCAGGTCGGTCCAGGTCAGTCCAGGTCAGTCCAGTCGGTCCAGGTCCAGTCCAGGTCAGGTCCAGGTCAGTCCAGGTCAGTCCAGGTCAGTCCAGGTCCAGTCCAGGTCAGGTCAGTCCAGGTCGGTCCAGGTCAGTCCAGGTCCAGTCCAGGTCAGTCAGGTCCAGTCCAGGTCCAGTCAGGTCAGTCCAGGTCAGTCAGGTCAGTCCAGGTCCAGTCCAGGTCGGTCAGGTCAGTCCAGTCCAGTCCAGGTCAGTCCAGGTCGGTCCAGGTCAGTCCAGGTCCAGTCCAGGTCGGTCAGGTCAGTCAGTCAGGTCGGTCAGGTCGGTCCAGGTCGGTCAGGTCAGTCCAGGTCGGTCAGTCCAGGTCCGGTCCAGGTCGGTCCAGGTCAGTCCAGGTCGGTCCAGGTCCGGTCAGGTCGGTCCAGGTCGGTCCAGGTCAGTCAGGTCGGTCAGGTCAGTCCAGGTCGGTCCAGGTCGGTCCAGGTCGGTCAGGTCAGTCCAGGTCGGTCCAGGTCGGTCAGGTCGGTCAGTCCAGTCCAGGTCGGTCAGGTCGGTCAGTCCAGTCGGTCAGTCCAGTCCAGGTCGGTCAGGTCAGTCCAGGTCGGTCAGGTCGGTCAGGTCGGTCCAGGTCGGTCCAGGTCGGTCAGGTCAGTCCAGGTCGGTCCAGTCCAGTCAGGTCGGTCAGGTCCAGGTCCAGGTCAGTCCAGGTCGGTCAGATCGGTCAGGTCAGTCAGGTCAGTCGGTCCAGGTCAGGTCAGGTCGGTCAGTCGGTCCAGTCCAGTCCAGGTCAGTCCAGTCCAGGTCAGGTCCAGGTCGGTCCAGGTCAGTCCAGGTCAGTCCAGGTCAGTCCAGGTCGGTCCAGGTCAGTCAGGTCAGGTCCAGGTCGGTCCAGGTCAGTCCAGGTCGGTCAGGTCAGTCCAGGTCCAGTCAGGTCCAGTCCAGGTCCAGTCCAGGTCCAGGTCAGTCCAGGTCGGTCCAGGTCGGTCCCAGGTCAGTCCAGGTCCAGGTCCAGGTCGGTCCAGGTCGGTCCAGGTCAGTCCAGGTCCAGTCAGGTCGGTCGGTCAGGTCCAGGTCCGGTCAGTCAGGTCGGTCAGGTCGGTCCAGGTCGGTCAGGTCAGTCAGGTCCAGGTCAGGTCGGTCAGGTCGGTCAGGTCGGTCAGTCGGTCAGTCAGGTCGGTCCAGGTCGGTCAGGTCGGTCAGGTCGGTCAGGTCGGTCAGGTCGGTCCAGGTCGGTCAGGTCGGTCAGGTCGGTCAGGTCGGTCCAGGTCAGTCAGGTCAGTCCAGGTCGGTCAGGTCGGTCAGGTCAGTCCAGGTCGGTCAGGTCGGTCCAGGTCAGTCCAGGTCGGTCCAGGTCCAGTCCAGGTCGGTCAGGTCGGTCAGGTCCAGTCCAGGTCGGTCAGGTCAGTCCAGGTCCAGTCAGGTCAGGTCAGGTCAGTCCAGGTCAGTCCAGGTCCAGTCAGGTCGGTCCAGGTCAGTCAGGTCGGTCAGGTCAGTCCAGGTCAGGTCCAGTCAGTCAGGTCGGTCAGGTCGGTCCAGGTCGGTCAGTCCAGTCCAGGTCAGGTCCAGGTCGGTCCAGGTCGGTCCAGATCCGGTCAGGTCAGTCCAGGTCAGTCAGGTCAGTCCAGTCAGGTCGGTCAGGTCGGTCCAGGTCGGTCAGGTCGGTCCAGGTCAGTCCAGTCGGTCAGGTCAGTCCAGGTCCAGTCCAGGTCAGTCCAGGTCGGTCAGGTCGGTCCAGGTCCAGTCAGTCAGGTCGGTCAGGTCGGTCAGGTCGGTCCAGGTCGGTCCAGGTCGGTCCAGGTCAGTCAGGTCGGTCCAGGTCGGTCAGGTCGGTCCAGGTCGGTCCAGGTCAGTCAGGTCGGTCAGGTCGGTCAGGTCAGTCCAGGTCGGTCAGGTCGGTCAGGTCCGGTCAGGTCAGTCAGGTCCAGTCCAGGTCGGTCAGGTCGGTCAGTCCAGTCCAGTCAGTCGGTCAGGTCCAGTCCAGGTCGGTCCAGGTCGGTCAGGTCGGTCCAGGTCAGTCCAGGTCGGTCCAGGTCAGTCAGGTCGGTCCAGGTCAGTCCAGGTCGGTCCAGGTCGGTCAGGTCAGTCCAGGTCCAGTCCAGGTCAGTCCAGGTCAGTCCAGGTCGGTCCAGGTCAGTCCAGGTCCGGTCAGGTCAGTCCAGGTCAGTCCAGGTCGGTCAGGTCGGTCAGATCCAGTCCAGGTCAGTCCAGTCAGGTCGGTCAGATCAGTCCAGGTCAGTCCAGGTCAGTCCAGGTCAGTCGGTCAGGTCGGTCCAGTCCAGTCCAGTCAGGTCAGTCAGGTCGGTCCAGATCGGTCAGTCCAGTCAGGTCAGTCCAGGTCAGTCGGTCAGGTCAGTCCAGGTCGGTCCAGGTCAGTCCAGGTCGGTCAGGTCAGTCCAGGTCCAGTCCAGGTCCAGTCCAGGTCGGTCCAGGTCGGTCAGGTCAGTCCAGGTCAGTCAGGTCCGGTCAGGTCGGTCAGGTCGGTCCAGATCCAGTCCAGGTCAGTCCAGGTCAGTCAGGTCGGTCAGGTCCAGTCAGGTCGGTCCAGATCGGTCCAGGTCGGTCCAGGTCGGTCAGGTCGGTCAGGTCGGTCCAGGTCGGTCAGGTCGGTCCAGGTCAGTCAGGTCAGTCCAGGTCGGTCAGGTCCGGTCAGGTCGGTCCAGGTCGGTCCAGGTCGGTCAGGTCAGGTCAGGTCAGGTCAGGTCAGTCCAGGTCGGTCCAGATCGGTCCAGTCCAGTCCAGGTCAGTCCAGGTCGGTCCAGGTCAGTCCAGGTCAGGTCGGTCAGTCAGTCAGTCAAGTCGGTCCAGGTCGGTCCAGGTCGGTCCAGGTCGGTCCAGGTCAGTCAGGTCGGTCAGTCGATCCAGTCCAGTCAGTCCAGTCGGTCAGGTCGGTCAGGTCAGGTCAGGTCCAGTCCAGGTCAGTCCAGGTCGGTCAGGTCAGTCCAGGTCAGTCCAGGTCAGTCCAGGTCGGTCAGGTCGGTCCAGGTCGGTCCAGGTCGGTCCAGGTCAGTCGGTCAGGTCAGTCCAGTCAGGTCGGTCAGGTCGGTCCAGGTCCAGTCAGGTCAGTCCAGGTCAGTCCAGGTCAGGTCAGTCCAGGTCGGTCAGGTCAGTCCAGGTCGGTCCAGGTCAGTCGGTCAGGTCAGGTCGGTCAGGTCGGTCAGGTCGGTCCAGGTCAGTCCAGGTCGGTCCAGGTCGGTCCAGGTCAGTCAGGTCGGTCCAGGTCAGTCCAGGTCGGTCCAGGTCAGTCCAGGTCAGTCCAGGTCAGTCCAGGTCGGTCAGGTCAGTCCAGGTCGGTCCAGGTCGGTCAGGTCAGTCCAGTCCAGTCGGTCAGGTCGGTCAGGTCAGTCCAGGTCGGTCCAGGTCGGTCCAGGTCAGTCAGGTCAGTCCAGGTCAGGTCCAGGTCGGTCAGGTCGGTCCAGGTCAGTCAGGTCGGTCCAGGTCAGTCAGTCCAGGTCAGTCCAGGTCAGTCAGTCCAGGTCGGTCCAGTCGGTCCAGGTCGGTCCAGTCAGTCCAGGTCGGTCAGGTCCAGTCCAGGTCAGTCCAGGTCAGTCCAGGTCGGTCCAGGTCGGTCAGGTCGGTCAGGTCGGTCCAGGTCAGTCCAGGTCAGTCAGGTCGGTCCAGATCCGGTCAGGTCAGTCCAGGTCAGTCCAGGTCGGTCCAGGTCGGTCCAGGTCAGTCAGGTCAGTCCAGGTCGGTCCAGATCCAGTCCAGGTCAGTCAGGTCGGTCAGGTCGGTCAGGTCAGTCCAGGTCCAGTCCAGGTCGGTCAGGTCAGTCCAGGTCCAGTCCAGGTCGGTCAGGTCAGTCCAGGTCAGTCCAGGTCAGTCAGGTCAGTCCAGGTCGGTCAGGTCGGTCCAGGTCGGTCCAGGTCGGTCCAGGTCAGTCAGGTCAGTCCAGGTCGGTCAGGTCAGTCCAGGTCGGTCAGTCCGGTCCAGGTCGGTCAGGTCGGTCCAGGTCGGTCAGGTCAGTCCAGGTCGGTCAGGTCGGTCCAGGTCGGTCAGTCCAGGTCAGGTCGGTCAGGTCGGTCAGGTCAGTCAGGTCAGTCCAGGTCGGTCAGTCGGTCAGTCCAGGTCCAGGTCAGGTCGGTCAGGTCAGGTCGGGTCAGGTCAGTCAGGTCAGGTCAGGTCAGTCCAGGTCAGGTCCAGGTCAGTCAGATCAGTCAGGTCAGGTCAGATCCAGGTCAAGTCCAGGTCGGTCAGATCCAGTCAGGTCAGTCCAGTCGGTCAGGTCCAGTCCAGATCAGTCCAGGTCAGTCCAGGTCCAGTCCAGGTCGGTCAGGTCGGTCAGGATCCAGTCAGTCCAGTCCAGGTCGGTCAGGTCAGTCCAGGTCAGTCCAGGTCGGTCAGTCAGGTCGGTCCAGGTCAGTCCAGGTCGGTCAGTCGGTCCAGGTCAGTCAGGTCAGTCAGGTCCAGGTCAGTCGGTCAGGTCAGTCCAGGTCGGTCCAGGTCGGTCCAGGTCGGTCAGGTCCAGTCGGTCAGGTCAGTCCAGGTCAGGTCGGTCAGGTCGGTCAGATCCAGTCCAGGTCAGTCAGGTCGGTCCAGGTCGGTCCAGGTCGGTCAGGTCGGTCAGGTCGGTCCAGGTCGGTCAGGTCGGTCAGGTCGGTCAGGTCGGTCCAGGTCGGTCCAGGTCAGTCCAGGTCGGTCAGGTCCAGTCCAGGTCAGTCCAGGTCGGTCCAGGTCGGTCCAGGTCAGTCCAGGTCGGTCAGGTCGGTCCAGGTCGGTCCAGGTCGGTCAGTCAGTCAGATCAGGTCCAGGTCAGTCAGGTCAGTCCAGGTCAGTCCAGGTCGGTCAGTCAGATCCAGTCAGGTCGGTCCAGGTCAGTCAGTCCAGGTCAGTCCAGTCCAGTCGGTCAGTCGGTCAGGTCAGTCCAGGTCAGTCCAGGTCGGTCAGTCCAGTCAGGTCAGTCCAGGTCAGTCAGGTCGGTCCAGGTCGGTCCAGGTCAGTCCAGGTCAGTCCAGGTCAGTCCAGGTCAGTCAGGTCGGTCCAGGTCGGTCAGGTCAGTCCAGGTCCGGTCAGTCAGTCAGGTCGGTCAGGTCGGTCAGTCCAGTCAGGTCCAGTCGGTCAGGTCAGTCCAGTCCAGTCCAGGTCGGTCCAGTCGGTCCAGGTCAGTCCAGGTCAGTCAGGTCGGTCCAGGTCGGTCCAGGTCGGTCCAGGTCGGTCAGGTCGGTCAGGTCCAGTCAGGTCGGTCCAGGTCAGTCCAGGTCGGTCCAGGTCGGTCAGGTCAGTCCAGGTCGGTCAGGTCGGTCCAGGTCAGTCAGGTCAGTCCAGGTCGGTCAGGTCGGTCAGGTCGGTCCAGGTCGGTCAGGTCGGTCCAGGTCAGTCCAGGTCGGTCCAGGTCAGTCCAGGTCGGTCCAGGTCAGTCCAGGTCAGTCCAGGTCAGTCCAGGTCGGTCAGGTCGGTCCAGGTCGGTCCAGGTCGGTCAGGTCGGTCCAGGTCGGTCAGGTCGGTCCAGGTCAGTCGGTCAGGTCGGTCAGGTCGGTCCAGGTCAGTCCAGGTCAGTCGGTCAGTCGGTCAGGTCGGTCCAGGTCAGTCAGGTCAGTCCAGGTCAGTCCAGGTCGGTCAGGTCGGTCCAGTCAGTCGGTCAGGTCAGTCCAGGTCAGTCCAGGTCGGTCAGTCAGGTCAGTTCCAGGTCAGTCGGTCCAGTCGGTCAGGTCAGGTCCAGGTCAGTCGGTCCAGGTCAGTCCAGGTCAGTCGGTCAGGTCAGTCCAGGTCGGTCCAGGTCAGTCCAGGTCCAGTCGGTCCAGGTCAGGTCAGTCAGTCCAGGTCGGTCCAGGTCGGTCAGGTCAGTCCAGGTCCAGGTCCAGTCCAGTCGGTCCAGGTCGGTCCAGGTCGGTCCAGGTCGGTCAGGTCCAGTCCAGGTCGGTCAGGTCGGTCCAGGTCGGTCAGGTCAGTCAGGTCAGTCCAGGTCGGTCAGGTCGGTCAGGTCAGTCCAGGTCGGTCCAGGTCGGTCCAGGTCGGTCAGGTCGGTCAGGTCGGTCAGGTCGGTCAGTCGGTCAGGTCGGTCAGGTCAGTCCAGGTCGGTCAGGTCAGTCCAGGTCGGTCCAGGTCGGTCAGGTCGGTCCAGGTCCAGTCAGGTCGGTCCAGGTCGGTCAGGTCGGTCAGGTCGGTCCAGGTCGGTCCAGGTCGGTCCAGGTCGGTCCAGGTCAGTCCAGGTCCAGTCCAGGTCAGTCCAGGTCCGGTCAGGTCAGGTCCAGTCGGTCCAGGTCGGTCAGGTCAGTCCAGGTCAGTCCAGGTCAGTCCAGGTCAGTCCAGGTCGGTCCAGGTCGGTCCAGGTCAGTCCAGGTCAGGTCCAGGTCAGGTCCAGGTCAGTCCAGGTCAGTCCAGGTCGGTCAGGTCAGTCCAGATCCAGTCCAGGTCGGTCCAGGTCAGTCAGGTCAGTCCAGGTCAGTCAGGTCGGTCCAGGTCGGTCAGGTCAGTCAGGTCAGTCCAGGTCGGTCAGGTCAGTCCAGGTCGGTCCAGGTCGGTCAGGTCAGTCCAGGTCGGTCAGGTCGGTCAGGTCGGTCCAGGTCGGTCCAGGTCCAGGTCGGTCCAGGTCAGGTCAGTCGGTCCAGGTCGGTCCAGGTCAGTCCAGGTCGGTCCAGGTCGGTCAGGTCGGTCAGGTCCAGTCCAGGTCAGTCAGGTCGGTCAGGTCGGTCCAGGTCGGTCAGGTCGGTCAGGTCGGTCCAGGTCGGTCCAGGTCGGTCAGGTCGGTCCAGGTCAGTCCAGGTCGGTCCAGGTCGGTCCAGGTCAGTCCAGGTCGGTCGGTCCAGGTCAGTCCAGGTCGGTCCAGGTCAGTCCAGGTCAGTCCAGGTCGGTCCAGGTCGGTCCAGGTCAGTCCAGGTCAGTCCAGGTCAGTCAGGTCAGTCCAGGTCGGTCAGGTCAGTCCAGGTCCAGTCCAGGTCAGTCCAGGTCGGTCAGGTCGGTCCAGGTCAGTCCAGGTCGGTCAGGTCGGTCAGGTCAGGTCCAGGTCGGTCCAGGTCAGTCCAGGTCAGTCCAGGTCGGTCCAGGTCGGTCAGGTCAGTCCAGGTCAGTCAGGTCGGTCAGGTCGGTCAGGTCAGTCCAGGTCGGTCCAGTCCAGGTCCAGGTCGGTCAGGTCAGTCCAGGTCGGTCCAGGTCGGTCCAGGTCGGTCCAGGTCCAGTCAGGTCAGTCCAGGTCAGTCAGGTCAGTCCAGGTCCAGGTCGGTCCAGGTCGGTCAGGTCAGTCCAGGTCGGTCAGTCGGTCAGGTCGGTCCAGGTCGGTCCAGGTCAGTCCAGGTCGGTCCAGTCAGTCCAGGTCAGTCCAGGTCGGTCAGGTCGGTCCAGGTCCAGTCCAGGTCGGTCAGGTCAGTCCAGGTCGGTCAGGTCAGTCCAGGTCAGTCCAGGTCGGTCAGGTCGGTCAGGTCAGTCCAGGTCGGTCAGGTCAGTCAGGTCGGTCAGGTCGGTCCAGGTCGGTCAGGTCGGTCAGGTCAGTCCAGGTCAGTCCAGGTCCAGTCAGGTCGGTCAGGTCAGTCCAGGTCGGTCAGGTCGGTCCAGGTCGGTCCAGGTCGGTCAGGTCCAGTCAGGTCAGTCCAGGTCAGTCAGGTCCAGTCCAGGTCGGTCAGGTCAGTCCAGGTCAGTCAGGTCAGTCAGGTCAGGTCCAGGTCAGGTCCAGGTCCAGGTCGGTCAGGTCGGTCAGGTCAGTCCAGGTCCAGTCAGGTCGGTCCAGGTCAGTCCAGGTCGGTCCAGGTCAGTCAGGTCGGTCAGGTCAGGTCGGTCAGGTCAGTCCAGGTCGGTCAGGTCGGTCCAGGTCGGTCAGGTCGGTCCAGGTCAGTCCAGGTCAGTCCAGGTCAGTCCAGGTCGGTCGGTCAGGTCGGTCAGGTCCAGTCCAGGTCAGTCCAGGTCCAGTCAGTCCAGGTCGGTCCAGGTCAGTCCAGGTCAGGTCGGTCAGGTCGGTCCAGGTCAGTCCAGGTCAGTCCAGGTCGGTCAGGTCAGTCCAGGTCGGTCAGTCGGTCAGGTCAGTCCAGTCAGGTCGGTCCAGGTCGGTCAGTCCAGTCAGGTCAGTCCAGGTCAGTCCAGGTCGGTCCAGGTCGGTCAGGTCGGTCCAGGTCGGTCCAGGTCAGGTCCAGGTCGGTCAGTCAGTCAGGTCCAGGTCCAGGTCGGTCAGTCGGTCAGGTCGGTCAGGTCAGGTCAGGTCGGTCAGGTCAGTCAGGTCGGTCAGGTCGGTCCAGGTCCGGTCAGGTCGGTCAGGTCAGTCCAGGTCGGTCAGGTCGGTCAGGTCCAGTCCAGGTCAGGTCAGGTCGTCCAGGTCAGTCCAGGTCGGTCCAGGTCGGTCCAGGTCGGTCAGGTCGGTCCAGGTCGGTCAGGTCGGTCCAGGTCCAGGTCCAGGTCAGGTCAGGTCGGTCAGGTCCAGTCAGGTCGGTCCAGGTCGGTCAGGTCCAGTCCAGGTCGGTCAGGTCGGTCAGGTCAGTCCAGGTCGGTCCAGGTCAGTCCAGGTCGGTCAGGTCGGTCAGATCGGTCAGGTCGGTCCAGGTCGGTCCAGGTCGGTCAGGTCGGTCAGGTCGGTCCAGGTCGGTCCAGGTCGGTCCAGGTCGGTCAGGTCGGTCCAGGTCAGTCCAGGTCCAGTCAGGTCGGTCCAGGTCGGTCAGGTCGGTCCAGGTCGGTCCAGGTCGGTCAGGTCGGTCCAGGTCCAGTCGGTCAGGTCGGTCAGGTCCGGTCCAGGTCAGTCCAGGTCGGTCCAGGTCGGTCCAGGTCAGGTCAGGTCGGTCAGGTCGGTCAGGTCGGTCAGGTCAGTCCAGGTCCAGGTCAGGTCGGTCCAGGTCGGTCCAGGTCAGTCCAGTCGGTCAGGTCAGGTCAGTCGGTCAGGTCGGTCAGGTCGGTCCAGGTCAGTCAGGTCCAGTCCAGGTCGGTCCAGGTCGGTCAAGTCCAGGTCGGTCAGGTCGGTCAGGTCCAGGTCCAGTCCAGGTCAGGTCGATCCAGTCAGTCAGTCGGTCCAGGTCGGTCCAGATCCAGTCAGGTCAGTCCAGGTCAGTCCAGGTCAGTCCAGGTCGGTCAGGTCGGTCCAGGTCGGTCAGGTCAGTCAGGTCCAGTCAGGTCAGTCCAGATCGGTCAGGTCAGTCCAGGTCAGTCCAGGTCAGTCAGGTCGGTCCAGGTCGGTCCAGGTCAGTCCAGGTCGGTCCAGGTCGGTCGGTCAGTCCAGGTCGGTCAGGTCGGTCCAGGTCAGTCGGTCGGTCCAGGTCGGTCCAGGTCAGTCAGGTCGGTCCAGGTCGGTCAGGTCGGTCCAGGTCGGTCCAGGTCGGTCAGGTCCGGTCCAGGTCGGTCAGGTCGGTCCAGGTCGGTCCAGGTCCAGTCAGTCGGTCAGGTCGGTCAGGTCAGTCAGGTCGGTCAGGTCCGGTCAGGTCAGGTCCAGGTCGGTCCAGGTCGGTCAGGTCGGTCCAGGTCAGGTCCAGGTCGGTCCAGGTCGGTCAGGTCAGGTCCAGGTCCAGTCCAGGTCGGTCAGGTCAGTCCAGGTCAGGTCGGTCAGGTCGGTCCAGGTCAGTCCAGGTCGGTCCCAGGTCGGTCCAGGTCAGGTCCAGGTCAGTCCGGTCAGGTCGGTCAGGTCGGTCAGGTCGGTCAGTCCAGGTCAGGTCCAGGTCAGTCGGTCGGTCCAGGTCGGTCCAGGTCGGTCAGGTCGGTCAGGTCGGTCAGGTCGGTCAGGTCGGTCCAGGTCGGTCAGGTCCAGGTCAGGTCGGTCCAGGTCGGTCAGGTCAGTCCAGTCGTCCAGGTCGGTCCAGGTCAGTCCAGGTCGGTCAGGTCAGTCAGGTCGGTCAGGTCGGTCCAGGTCCGGTCCAGGTCAGTCCAGTCGGTCAGGTCAGTCCAGGTCCAGTCAGGTCGGTCAGGTCAGTCCAGGTCAGTCCAGGTCAGTCCAGGTCGGTCAGGTCGGTCAGGTCAGTCCAGGTCGGTCAGGTCGGTCCAGGTCGGTCCAGGTCAGTCCAGGTCGGTCAGGTCAGTCCAGGTCAGTCAGGTCGGTCCAGGTCGGTCCAGGTCCGGTCCAGGTCGGTCCAGGTCAGTCCAGTCCGGTCAGGTCGGTCCAGGTCGGTCCAGGTCCAGGTCGGTCAGGTCGGTCAGGTCGGTCCAGGTCGGTCGGAGTCGGTCAGGTCGGTCCAGGTCGGTCCAGGTCAGTCCAGGTCGGTCCAGGTCGGTCCAGGTCGGTCAGGTCAGTCGGTCAGGTCGGTCCAGGTCGGTCCAGGTCGGTCCAGGTCGGTCCAGGTCAGTCCAGGTCGGTCAGGTCAGTCCAGGTCGGTCAGGTCGGTCCAGGTCAGTCAGGTCGGTCAGGTCGGTCCAGGTCGGTCAGGTCGGTCAGGTCCGGTCAGGTCAGGTCAGGTCCGGTCAGGTCAGTCCAGGTCAGTCCAGGTCAGGTCAGTCCAGGTCGAGTCCAGGTCAGTCAGGTCGGTCCAGGTCCAGTCAGGTCGGTCCAGGTCCAGTCCAGGTCGGTCAGGTCAGTCCAGGTCAGTCGGTCCAGTCAGTCAGGTCAGTCGGTCAGGTCGGTCCAGGTCGGTCAGGTCAGTCAGTCCGGTCAGGAGTCCGGTCCAGGTCGGTCAGTCGGTCAGATCCCGGTCAGGTCCAGTCCAGGTCGGTCCAGGTCAGTCAGTCCAGGTCGGTCAGGTCCAGGTCGGTCAGGTCAGTCCAGGTCGGTCAGAGGTCGGTCAGGTCGGTCCAGGTCAGTCCAGGTCGGTCCAGGTCAGGTCCAGGTCCAGTCCAGGTCGGTCAGTCCCGGTCAGTCGGTCCAGGTCGGTCCAGGTCGGTCCAGGTCGGTCAGGTCGGTCAGGTCAGTCCAGGTCCAGTCCAGGTCGGTCAGGTCGGTCCAGGTCGGTCAGGTCGGTCAGGTCGGTCCAGGTCGGTCCAGGTCGGTCCAGTCGGTCAGGTCGGTCAGGTCGGTCCAGGTCGGTCAGGTCGGTCCAGGTCGGTCAGGTCGGTCAGGTCGGTCAGGTCGGTCAGGTCAGTCAGGTCGGTCAGGTCGGTCCAGGTCGGTCAGGTCGGTCAGGTCGGTCCAGGTCGGTCAGGTCAGTCCAGGTCAGTCAGGTCAGTCAGGTCCAGTCCGGTCAGGTCGGTCCAGGTCAGTCCAGGTCGGTCAGGTCGGTCCAGGTCAGTCAGGTCAGTCAGGTCGGTCCAGGTCGGTCAGGTCAGTCCAGGTCGGTCCAGGTCAGTCCAGGTCGGTCAGTCGGTCCAGGTCAGTCCAGGTCAGTCAGGTCGGTCCAGGTCAGTCCAGGTCAGTCAGGTCGGTCAGGTCGGTCCAGGTCAGTCCAGGTCAGTCCAGGTCGGTCAGGTCAGTCCAGGTCGGTCAGATCCAGTCGGTCAGTCCAGTCAGTCCAGTCGGTCAGGTCAGTCCAGGTCGGTCAGGTCCAGTCCAGGTCGGTCCAGGTCAGTCCAGGTCAGTCGGTCCAGGTCAGGTCCAGGTCGGTCCAGGTCGGTCCAGGTCAGTCCAGGTCGGTCCAGGTCGGTCAGGTCGGTCCAGGTCGGTCAGGTCGGTCAGGTCCAGTCCAGGTCAGTCCAGGTCAGTCAGTCGGTCAGGTCAGTCCAGGTCGGTCCAGGTCGGTCAGGTCAGTCCAGGTCAGTCAGGTCGGTCCAGGTCGGTCCAGGTCGGTCAGTCAGGTCAGTCCAGGTCAGTCAGGTCGGTCAGGTCAGTCAGGTCCGGTCAGGTCGGTCCAGGTCAGTCAGGTCAGTCAGGTCCAGGTCAGGTCGGTCCAGTCAGGTCAGTCCAGGTCGGTCCAGGTCAGTCCAGGTCAGTCAGATCCAGTCCAGGTCAGTCCAGGTCCAGTCCAGGTCAGGTCCAGGTCAGTCCAGGTCGGTCAGGTCGGTCAGTCCAGTCGGTCAGGTCGGTCAGGTCGGTCCAGGTCAGTCCAGGTCAGTCAGGTCAGTCCAGGTCGGTCAGGTCAGTCCAGGTCCAGGTCGGTCAGGTCAGTCCAGGTCGGTCCAGGTCCAGGTCAGGTCAGTCCAGGTCGGTCAGTCAGTCAGGTCAGTCCAGGTCAGTCCAGGTCAGGTCAGTCCAGGTCGGTCCAGGTCAGTCCAGGTCAGTCCAGGTCAGGTCAGTCGGTCCAGGTCGGTCAGGTCGGTCAGGTCAGGTCCAGTCGGTCAGTCGGTCAGGTCCGGTCCAGGTCAGGTCGGTCAGGTCGGTCAGGTCAGTCCAGGTCGGTCAGGTCGGTCCAGGTCGGTCAGGTCGGTCAGTCCAGGTCGGTCAGGTCGGTCCAGTCGGTCCAGGTCAGTCAGGTCAGTCAGGTCAGGTCGGTCCAGGTCGGTCCAGGTCGGTCCAGGTCAGTCCAGGTCGGTCGGTCCAGATCCAGTCAGTCAGGTCGGTCAGGTCGGTCAGGTCAGTCGGTCAGGTCCAGGTCGGTCAGGTCGGTCAGGTCAGTCAGGTCGGTCCAGGTCAGTCCAGTCAGGTCGGTCCAGGTCGGTCAGGTCGGTCAGGTCGGTCCAGGTCCAGTCCAGGTCAGTCGGTCAGTCAGTCCAGTCAGTCAGGTCAGTCCAGTCCAGGTCGGTCAGGTCAGTCCAGGTCGGTCAGGTCAGTCCAGTCAGGTCAGTCCAGGTCAGTCAGGTCGGTCAGGTCGGTCCAGGTCAGTCAGGTCGGTCAGGTCGGTCCAGGTCAGTCAGGTCGGTCAGGTCAGTCGGTCAGGTCCAGGTCAGGTCAGGTCGGTCAGGTCAGGTCCAGTCCAGGTCGGTCAGGTCAGTCGGTCAGGTCGGTCCAGGTCGGTCAGGTCAGTCAGTCGGTCAGTCAGTCGGTCAGGTCGGTCCAGTCGGTCAGGTCGGTCCAGGTCAGTCCAGGTCAGTCCAGGTCGGTCCAGGTCAGTCCAGGTCAGTCAGGTCGGTCAGGTCGGTCAGGTCGGTCAGGTCGGTCAGGTCGGTCAGGTCAGGTCCAGGTCGGTCAGGTCAGTCCAGGTCAGGTCGGTCAGGTCGGTCAGGTCAGTCCAGGTCGGTCCAGGTCGGTCCAGGTCGGTCAGGTCGGTCCAGGTCGGTCAGGTCAGTCAGGTCAGTCCAGGTCGGTCAGGTCGGTCCAGGTCGGTCAGGTCGGTCCAGGTCGGTCAGGTCGGTCAGGTCAGTCCAGGTCAGTCCAGGTCGGTCAGGTCGGTCAGGTCGGTCAGGTCGGTCCAGGTCCAGTCCAGGTCAGTCCAGGTCGGTCAGGTCAGTCAGGTCGGTCAGGTCAGTCCAGGTCAGTCAGGTCAGTCCAGGTCGGTCAGGTCCAGTCCAGGTCGGTCAGGTCGGTCAGGTCAGTCCAGGTCAGTCCAGGTCCAGGTCCAGGTCGGTCAGGTCGGTCAGGTCCAGGTCAGGTCGAGTCAGGTCCAGTCGGTCAGGTCAGTCCAGGTCGGTCAGTCGGTCAGTCGGTCCAGGTCGGTCAGGTCGGTCCAGGTCGGTCAGGTCGGTCAGGTCGGTCAGGTCGGTCCAGGTCGGTCCAGGTCGGTCAGGTCAGTCCAGGTCAGTCCAGGTCGGTCCAGGTCGGTCAGGTCGGTCAGGTCGGTCCAGGTCGGTCAGGTCAGTCCAGGTCAGTCAGGTCGGTCCAGGTCGGTCAGGTCGGTCCAGGTCCAGGTCAGGTCAGGTCCAGGTCGGTCCAGGTCGGTCGGTCCAGGTCAGTCAGGTCGGTCAGGTCGGTCAGGTCGGTCAGGTCAGGTCAGTCAGGTCGGTCAGGTCGGTCCAGGTCGGTCAGGTCAGTCGGTCAGGTCGGTCAGTCAGGTCGGTCAGGTCAGGTCCAGGTCGGTCAGGTCGGTCAGGTCGGTCCAGGTCAGTCAGGTCGGTCCAGGTCGGTCAGGTCGGTCAGGTCAGTCCAGGTCCAGGTCGGTCAGGTCCAGGTCAGTCGGTCAGGTCAGTCCAGGTCCAGTCCAGGTCGGTCAGGTCAGTCCAGGTCAGTCCAGGTCGGTCCAGGTCAGTCCAGGTCGGTCAGGTCAGTCCAGGTCGGTCCAGGTCGGTCCAGGTCCAGTCAGGTCGGTCCAGGTCCAGGTCCAGGTCAGTCCAGGTCGGTCCAGGTCGGTCAGGTCAGTCCAGGTCAGGTCAGTCGGTCAGGTCGGTCCAGGTCGGTCCAGGTCGGTCCAGGTCAGTCCAGGTCGGTCCAGGTCAGTCCAGGTCGGTCCAGGTCCAGTCCAGGTCGGTCAGGTCGGTCCAGGTCCAGTCCAGGTCGGTCAGGTCGGTCAGGTCCAGGTCAGGTCGGTCAGGTCGGTCCAGGTCAGTCCAGGTCGGTCAGGTCGGTCAGGTCGGTCCAGGTCGGTCCAGGTCAGTCCAGGTCGGTCAGGTCGGTCCAGGTCGGTCAGGTCAGTCCAGGTCGGTCCAGGTCGGTCCAGGTCGGTCAGGTCGGTCCAGGTCGGTCCAGGTCGGTCAGTCGGTCGGTCAGGTCGGTCAGGTCGGTCAGGTCGGTCCAGGTCGGTCCAGGTCGGTCAGGTCGGTCCAGGTCAGTCCAGGTCGGTCAGGTCGGTCAGGTCGGTCAGGTCAGTCCAGGTCGGTCCAGGTCGGTCAGGTCAGTCCAGGTCGGTCAGGTCGGTCAGGTCCAGGTCCAGGTCCAGTCAGGTCGGTCAGGTCGGTCAGGTCGGTCCAGGTCGGTCAGGTCGGTCAGGTCGGTCCAGGTCAGTCCAGGTCGGTCAGGTCGGTCCAGGTCGGTCAGGTCAGTCCAGGTCAGGTCCAGGTCAGTCAGGTCGGTCAGGTCGGTCAGGTCGGTCCAGGTCGGTCCAGGTCAGTCCAGGTCAGTCCAGGTCGGTCAGGTCGGTCGGTCCAGGTCCAGGTCCAGGTCGGTCAGGTCGGTCCAGGTCGGTCAGGTCCAGGTCGGTCCAGGTCCAGGTCGGTCCAGGTCGGTCAGGTCGGTCCAGGTCGGTCCAGGTCGGTCAGGTCGGTCAGGTCGGTCAGGTCGGTCAGGTCGGTCCAGGTCGGTCAGGTCAGTCCAGGTCGGTCAGGTCGGTCCAGGTCGGTCAGGTCGGTCCAGGTCGGTCCAGGTCGGTCCAGGTCGGTCAGGTCGGTCAGGTCGGTCAGGTCGGTCAGGTCAGTCCAGGTCGGTCAGGTCGGTCAGGTCGGTCCAGGTCCGGTCAGGTCGGTCAGTCCAGGTCAGGTCAGTCGGTCCAGGTCAGTCAGGTCGGTCCAGGTCAGTCAGGTCAGTCCAGGTCAGTCCAGGTCAGGTCCAGGTCGGTCCAGGTCCGGTCCAGGTCGGTCAGGTCGGTCAGGTCGGTCCAGGTCGGTCCAGGTCGGTCCAGGTCGGTCCAGGTCAGTCCAGGTCGGTCAGGTCGGTCCAGGTCGGTCCAGGTCGGTCCAGGTCAGTCGGTCAGGTCGGTCCAGGTCAGTCCAGGTCAGGTCCAGTCGGTCGGTCCAGGTCAGTCGGTCCAGGTCGGTCCAGGTCAGTCCAGGTCGGTCCAGGTCAGTCCAGGTCGGTCCAGGTCAGTCCAGGTCGGTCCAGGTCGGTCGGTCAGGTCAGTCCAGGTCGGTCCAGGTCGGTCAGGTCGGTCCAGGTCCGGTCCAGGTCGGTCAGGTCGGTCCAGGTCGGTCCAGGTCGGTCCAGGTCGGTCAGGTCGGTCCAGATCGGTCAGGTCGGTCAGGTCGGTCAGGTCGGTCAGGTCAGTCCAGGTCAGGTCAGTCGGTCAGGTCGGTCCAGGTCGGTCAGGTCGGTCAGGTCGGTCCAGGTCAGTCAGGTCGGTCAGGTCGGTCCAGTCGGTCCAGGTCGGTCAGGTCGGTCAGGTCAGTCCAGGTCGGTCAGGTCGGTCAGGTCGGTCAGGTCGGTCAGGTCGGTCCAGGTCGGTCAGGTCGGTCCAGGTCGGTCCAGGTCGGTCAGGTCGGTCCAGGTCGGTCCAGGTCGGTCAGGTCGGTCAGATCCAGTCAGGTCGGTCAGGTCGGTCCAGGTCAGGTCAGGTCCAGTCCAGGTCAGGTCGGTCAGGTCGGTCCAGGTCGGTCAGGTCGGTCAGGTCGGTCAGGTCGGTCAGGTCGGTCAGGTCAGTCAGGTCGGTCCAGGTCAGTCAGGTCAGTCAGGTCAGTCCAGGTCGGTCCAGGTCGGTCAGGTCGGTCAGGTCAGTCCAGGTCAGTCCAGGTCGGTCAGGTCAGTCCAGGTCGGTCAGTCGGTCAGGTCAGTCAGGTCAGGTCCAGGTCAGGTCAGGTCAGGTCGGTCAGTCAGTCAGGTCGGTCCAGGTCGGTCAGGTCGGTCCAGGTCGGTCAGGTCGGTCAGGTCGGTCCAGGTCCAGTCAGGTCGGTCAGTCCAGGTCGGTCAGGTCGGTCAGGTCGGTCCAGGTCAGTCCAGGTCGGTCAGGTCGGTCCAGGTCGGTCAGGTCGGTCCAGGTCGGTCAGGTCGGTCAGTCCAGGTCCAGTCGGTCAGGTCCAGGTCGGTCCAGGTCGGTCAGGTCGGTCCAGGTCGGTCAGGTCGGTCCAGGTCGGTCAGGTCAGTCAGGTCGGTCCAGGTCGGTCAGGTCGGTCAGGTCGGTCCAGGTCGGTCAGGTCGGTCCAGGTCGGTCAGGTCGGTCCAGGTCGGTCAGGTCGGTCCAGGTCAGTCAGGTCGGTCAGGTCAGTCCAGGTCGGTCCAGGTCGGTCAGGTCCAGGTCAGGTCAGTCCAGGTCGGTCAGGTCGGTCAGGTCCAGTCCAGGTCGGTCAGGTCAGTCCAGGTCAGTCCAGGTCGGTCAGGTCCAGTCGGTCAGGTCAGTCCAGGTCAGGTCGGTCAGGTCGGTCCAGGTCGGTCCAGGTCAGTCCAGGTCGGTCCAGGTCGGTCCAGGTCAGTCGGTCAGGTCAGTCCAGGTCGGTCAGGTCAGTCCAGGTCGGTCAGGTCGGTCCAGGTCGGTCAGGTCAGTCCAGGTCCAGTCAGGTCAGTCCAGGTCGGTCCAGGTCGGTCAGTCGGTCAGGTCAGTCCAGGTCGGTCAGGTCGGTCAGGTCGGTCCAGGTCAGTCAGGTCGGTCCAGGTCGGTCCAGGTCAGTCCAGGTCGGTCCAGGTCGGTCAGGTCGGTCCAGGTCAGTCCAGGTCGGTCAGGTCGGTCAGGTCGGTCCAGGTCCGGTCAGGTCAGTCCAGGTCGGTCAGGTCGGTCCAGGTCAGTCCAGGTCCGGTCAGGTCCAGTCAGGTCGGTCCAGGTCCGGTCCAGGTCGGTCAGGTCGGTCCAGGTCAGTCAGGTCGGTCAGGTCAGTCCAGGTCGGTCAGGTCAGTCCAGGTCCAGTCAGGTCAGTCCAGGTCAGTCCAGGTCAGTCCAGGTCAGTCAGATCCAGTCCAGGTCAGTCCAGGTCAGTCCAGGTCCAGTCCAGGTCAGTCAGGTCAGTCAGGTCCAGGTCAGTCAGTCCAGGTCCAGGTCAGTCCAGGTCAGTCAGGTCCAGTCCAGGTCAGTCCAGTCGGTCAGGTCAGGTCCAGTCCAGGTCAGTCCAGGTCAGTCAGGTCGGTCCAGGTCCAGTCCAGGTCGGTCCAGGTCAGTCCAGGTCCAGTCCAGGTCAGTCAGGTCCAGTCCAGTCCAGTCAGGTCGGTCCAGGTCGGTCCAGGTCGGTCCAGGTCCAGTCCAGGTCAGTCCAGGTCGGTCCAGGTCGGTCCAGGTCAGTCAGGTCAGTCAGGTCCAGTCCAGGTCGGTCCAGGTCAGTCCAGGTCGGTCAGGTCAGGTCAGTCAGGTCGGTCCAGGTCAGTCCAGGTCCGGTCAGGTCGGTCCAGGTCAGTCCAGGTCGGTCAGGTCCGGTCAGGTCGGTCAGGTCGGTCAGGTCGGTCCAGGTCAGTCCAGGTCGGTCCAGGTCAGTCAGGTCGGTCCAGGTCAGTCCAGGTCCAGTCCAGGTCGGTCAGGTCAGTCAGGTCCAGTCCAGGTCAGTCAGTCAGGTCGGTCAGGTCGGTCCAGGTCGGTCAGGTCAGTCCAGGTCGGTCCAGGTCAGTCCAGGTCAGTCCAGGTCGGTCCAGGTCAGTCCAGGTCGGTCCAGGTCAGTCCAGGTCGGTCCAGGTCAGTCAGGTCAGTCAGGTCAGTCCAGGTCAGTCCAGGTCGGTCAGGTCAGTCCAGGTCGGTCCAGGTCGGTCAGGTCAGTCCAGGTCAGTCAGGTCAGTCAGGTCGGTCAGGTCGGTCAGGTCGGTCCAGGTCAGTCAGGTCAGTCAGGTCGGTCAGGTCGGTCAGGTCGGTCCAGGTCAGTCCAGGTCGGTCAGGTCGGTCCAGGTCCGGTCAGGTCGGTCCAGTCGGTCAGGTCGGTCCAGGTCGGTCAGGTCGGTCAGGTCGGTCAGGTCAGGTCCAGGTCAGTCCAGGTCGGTCAGGTCGGTCCAGGTCGGTCCAGGTCGGTCAGGTCGGTCCAGGTCAGTCCAGGTCAGTCAGTCAGGTCGGTCAGGTCGGTCAGGTCCAGTCCAGGTCCGGTCCAGGTCGGTCAGGTCAGTCCAGGTCGGTCCAGGTCGGTCAGGTCAGTCCAGGTCAGTCAGGTCGGTCCAGGTCAGTCCAGGTCGGTCAGGTCGGTCAGGTCAGTCCAGGTCGGTCAGGTCAGTCCAGGTCAGTCCAGGTCAGTCAGGTCGGTCCAGGTCGGTCAGGTCAGTCCAGGTCAGTCCAGGTCGGTCCAGGTCAGTCCAGGTCGGTCCAGGTCAGTCCAGGTCAGTCCAGGTCGGTCAGGTCAGTCCAGGTCAGTCCAGGTCAGTCCAGGTCCAGTCCAGGTCGGTCAGGTCGGTCCAGGTCAGTCCAGGTCGGTCCAGGTCAGTCCAGGTCGGTCCAGATCGGTCCAGGTCGGTCCAGGTCGGTCCAGTCGGTCAGGTCGGTCCAGGTCGGTCAGGTCGGTCAGGTCAGTCCAGGTCGGTCAGGTCCGGTCCAGGTCAGTCCAGGTCGGTCAGGTCGGTCCAGGTCAGTCCAGGTCGGTCAGGTCAGTCCAGGTCGGTCCAGGTCGGTCCAGTCGGTCCAGGTCCAGTCCAGGTCGGTCCAGGTCGGTCAGGTCGGTCCAGGTCGGTCCAGTCAGTCCAGGTCAGTCCAGGTCGGTCAGGTCAGGTCAGTCCAGGTCAGTCGGTCAGGTCGGTCAGGTCGGTCCAGGTCAGTCAGGTCCAGTCAGGTCGGTCAGGTCGGTCCAGGTCGGTCAGGTCCAGTCCAGGTCAGTCCAGGTCAGTCAGGTCGGTCCAGGTCAGTCCAGGTCAGTCCAGGTCGGTCCAGGTCGGTCCAGGTCCAGTCAGTCGGTCAGTCCAGTCGGTCAGGTCAGGTCCAGGTCGGTCAGGTCAGTCAGGTCAGTCCAGGTCAGTCCAGGTCAGTCCAGGTCAGTCCAGGTCGGTCCAGGTCGGTCAGGTCCAGTCCAGGTCGGTCCAGGTCAGTCCAGGTCCAGTCAGGTCAGTCCAGGTCGGTCCAGGTCGGTCAGGTCAGTCCAGGTCGGTCCAGGTCGGTCCAGGTCGGTCAGGTCGGTCCAGGTCGGTCCAGGTCAGTCCAGGTCCAGGTCAGGTCCGGTCAGGTCGGTCAGGTCGGTCCAGGTCGGTCCAGGTCGGTCCAGGTCGGTCAGGTCAGTCCAGTCAGTCCAGGTCCAGTCGGTCCAGTCCAGGTCAGTCCAGGTCAGTCGGTCAGGTCGGTCGGTCAGGTCGGTCCAGGTCGGTCCAGGTCAGTCGGTCAGGTCGGTCCAGGTCCAGTCGGTCGGTCAGGTCGGTCAGGTCGGTCAGGTCGGTCAGGTCGGTCCAGGTCAGTCAGGTCAGTCCAGGTCCAGTCCAGGTCGGTCCAGGTCAGTCCAGGTCGGTCAGGTCAGTCCAGGTCCAGTCAGGTCGGTCCAGGTCGGTCCAGGTCAGTCCAGGTCAGGTCAGTCAGGTCAGTCCAGGTCCAGTCCAGGTCGGTCAGGTCAGTCAGGTCAGTCCAGGTCAGTCCAGGTCGGTCCAGGTCCAGTCCAGGTCGGTCAGGTCCAGTCCAGGTCAGTCCAGGTCAGTCAGGTCGGTCCAGGTCCAGTCCAGGTCGGTCAGGTCCAGTCAGGTCAGTCAGGTCCAGTCCAGGTCAGTCGGAGTCGGTCAGTCAGTCAGGTCGGTCAGGTCGGTCCAGGTCGGTCAGGTCAGTCCAGGTCGGTCAGGTCCAGGTCGGTCAGGTCGGTCCAGGTCCGGTCAGGTCGGTCCAGGTCGGTCCAGGTCGGTCAGGTCGGTCAGGTCGGTCCAGGTCGGTCAGGTCGGTCCAGGTCGGTCCAGGTCGGTCAGGTCGGTCAGGTCCAGTCAGGTCAGTCCAGGTCGGTCCAGGTCCGGTCAGGTCAGTCGGTCAGGTCAGTCAGGTCGGTCCAGGTCGGTCAGGTCGGTCCAGGTCGGTCCAGGTCCAGTCCAGGTCCGGTCCAGGTCGGTCCAGGTCAGTCCAGGTCAGTCCAGGTCGGTCAGTCCGGTCAGTCAGGTCAGTCGGTCAGGTCCAGTCAGGTCGGTCAGGTCGGTCCAGGTCCAGGTCCAGTCAGGTCCAGGTCAGTCCAGGTCAGGTCCGGTCCAGGTCAGTCCAGGTCGGTCCAGGTCGGTCAGGTCAGTCCAGGTCGGTCCAGGTCAGTCCAGGTCGGTCAGGTCCAGTCCAGGTCGGTCCAGGTCGGTCCAGGTCCAGTCCAGGTCAGTCCAGGTCGGTCAGGTCGGTCCAGGTCAGTCCAGGTCGGTCCAGGTCAGTCAGGTCAGGTCGGTCAGGTCCGGTCCAGGTCAGTCAGGTCGGTCCAGGTCAGTCCAGGTCAGTCAGGTCAGTCCAGGTCAGTCCAGGTCGGTCAGGTCGGTCCAGGTCGGTCAGGTCCAGGTCAGTCAGGTCAGTCCAGGTCGGTCAGGTCGGTCCAGGTCCGGTCAGGTCGGTCCAGTCGGTCAGGTCGGTCAGGTCAGGTCGGTCCAGGTCGGTCCAGGTCGGTCCAGGTCGGTCAGGTCAGGTCAGGTCGGTCAGTCGGTCGGTCAGGTCAGGTCGGTCAGGTCCGGTCAGGTCAGTCGGTCAGGTCGGTCAGGTCAGTCCAGGTCGGTCCAGATCGGTCCAGGTCAGTCCAGGTCAGTCGGTCCAGGTCGGTCCAGGTCAGGTCAGGTCAGTCCAGGTCGGTCCAGGTCAGTCCAGATCGGTCAGGTTCCGGTCCAGGTCGGTCAGGTCAGTCCAGGTCGGTCCAGGTCGGTCCAGGTCAGGTCAGGTCAGGTCGGTCCAGGTCGGTCCAGGTCGGTCAGGTCGGTCAGGTCGGTCAGGTCAGTCCAGGTCGGTCCAGTCCAGTCAGGTCGGTCAGGTCGGTCCAGGTCGAGTCCGGTCCAGGTCGGTCCAGGTCGGTCAGTCCGGTCAGGTCCAGTCCAGGTCGGTCAGGTCGGTCCAGGTCAGTCCAGGTCGGTCAGGTCGGTCCAGGTCGGTCCAGGTCGGTCAGGTCGGTCCAGGTCGGTCAGGTCGGTCAGGTCCGGTCAGGTCCAGTCAGGTCGGTCCAGGTCGGTCAGGTCGGTCCAGGTCAGTCCAGGTCCGGTCCAGGTCAGTCCAGGTCGGTCAGGTCAGTCCAGGTCGGTCAGGTCGGTCAGGTCAGTCCAGGTCGGTCCAGGTCCAGTCCAGGTCGGTCCAGGTCAGTCCAGGTCCAGTCCAGGTCGGTCCAGGTCGGTCAGGTCGGTCAGGTCAGTCCAGGTCGGTCAGGTCAGTCCAGGTCAGTCCAGGTCAGGTCGGTCCAGATCCGGTCCAGGTCAGTCCAGGTCGGTCAGGTCGGTCCAGGTCGGTCAGGTCAGTCCAGGTCGGTCCAGGTCAGTCCAGGTCGGTCAGGTCAGTCGGTCAGGTCCAGGTCAGTCCAGGTCGGTCCAGGTCCAGTCCAGGTCCAGTCAGTCCAGGTCGGTCCAGGTCAGTCAGGTCGGTCAGGTCAGTCCAGGTCGGTCCAGGTCCAGTCAGGTCGGTCCAGGTCGGTCAGGTCGGTCCAGGTCAGTCCAGGTCGGTCAGGTCGGTCCAGGTCCAGTCCAGGTCGGTCCAGGTCAGTCAGGTCGGTCCAGGTCGGTCAGGTCGGTCCAGGTCGGTCAGGTCAGTCCAGGTCGGTCAGGTCCGGTCAGGTCAGTCGGTCAGGTCGGTCCAGGTCAGTCAGGTCGGTCCAGGTCGGTCCAGGTCCGGTCAGGTCAGTCAGGTCGGTCCAGGTCAGTCCAGGTCGGTCCAGGTCGGTCCAGTCGGTCAGATCCGGTCAGGTCAGGTCCAGGTCGGTCCAGGTCGGTCAGGTCGGTCAGGTCCGGTCAGGTCAGGTCCAGGTCGGTCAGGTCGGTCAGTCGGTCCAGGTCAGTCCAGGTCCAGTCCAGGTCCAGTCCAGGTCGGTCAGGTCAGTCCAGGTCGGTCAGGTCAGTCCAGGTCGGTCCAGGTCGGTCCAGGTCAGTCAGGTCAGTCCAGGTCGGTCAGGTCAGTCAGGTCAGTCCAGGTCAGGTCGGTCCAGTCCAGGTCGGTCAGGTCGGTCCAGGTCAGGTCGGTCAGTCGGTCCAGGTCGGTCCAGGTCGGTCAGGTCGGTCAGGTCGGTCCAGGTCAGTCCAGTCGGTCAGGTCGGTCAGGTCGGTCCAGGTCGGTCCAGGTCGGTCCAGGTCCAGTCAGGTCGGTCCAGGTCGGTCCAGGTCAGTCCAGGTCGGTCCAGGTCGGTCAGGTCGGTCAGTCCGGTCCAGGTCGGTCCAGGTCCGGTCAGGTCGGTCCAGGTCAGTCAGGTCGGTCCAGGTCGGTCAGGTCGGTCCAGGTCGGTCAGGTCGGTCCAGGTCAGGTCCAGGTCCGGTCCAGGTCGGTCCAGGTCGGTCAGGTCGGTCAGGTCGGTCCAGGTCAGTCAGGTCGGTCCAGGTCAGTCAGGTCAGGTCGGTCGGTCGATCCAGGTCGGTCAGGTCAGTCAGGTCGGTCCAGGTCGGTCAGGTCGGTCAGGTCCGGTCAGGTCGGTCCAGGTCCAGTCCAGGTCGGTCCAGGTCGGTCAGGTCGGTCAGGTCGGTCCAGGTCAGTCCAGGTCAGTCAGGTCAGTCCAGGTCAGTCCAGGTCGGTCAGGTCGGTCCAGGTCAGTCAGGTCGGTCCAGTCGGTCCAGGTCAGTCCAGGTCGGTCAAGATCGGTCCAGGTCAGGTCAGGTCAGTCCAGGTCGGTCCAGGTCCAGATCCAGGTCAGTCGGTCAGGTCGGTCAGGTCCAGGTCAGGTCAGGTCAGTCCAGGTCGGTCAGGTCAGTCCAGGTCAGTCCAGGTCCAGTCGGTCAGTCAGTCCAGGTCCAGGTCGGTCAGGTCCAGGTCGGAGTCGGTCAGTCGGTCAGTCGGTCAGGTCAGTCAGGTCCAGTCCAGGTCGGTCCAGGGTCCAGTCCAGGTCGGTCAGGTCCAGTCAGGTCAGGTCCAGTCAGGTCGGTCAGGTCAAGTAGGTCGGTCCAGGTCGGTCCAGGTCAGTCCAGTCAGGTCAGTCCAGGTCAGTCAGGTCCAGGTCAGTCGGTCCAGGTCGGTCAGGTCAGTCAGTCCGGTCAGGTCGGTCAGGTCGGTCAGGTCAGTCAGTCGGTCCAGGTCAGTCCAGGTCAGGTCGGTCCAGGTCGGTCAGGTCGGTCCAGGTCGGTCAGGTCGGTCCAGGTCCGGTCAGGTCGGTCCAGGTCGGTCAGGTCAGTCCAGGTCGGTCAGGTCGGTCAGGTCGGTCCAGGTCGGTCCAGATCCAGTCAGGTCCAGTCAGGTCGGTCCAGGTCGGTCCAGTCGGTCAGTCAGTCCAGGTCAGGGTCGAGTCCAGGTCAGTCAGATCAGTCAGGTCGGTCCAGGTCAGGTCCAGTCCGGTCAGGTCAGTCAGGTCAGTCCAGGTCCAGGTCAGGTCGGTCAGGTCGGTCCAGGTCGGTCCCAGGTCGGTCCAGGTCGGTCCAGGTCAGTCCAGGTCGGTCAGGTCGGTCAGTCCAGTCCAGGTCGGTCAGGTCCGGTCCAGGTCAGTCCAGGTCGGTCAGTCAGGTCCAGTCAGGTCCAGTCCAGGTCGGTCAGGTCAGTCCAGGTCAGTCCAGGTCGGTCAGGTCAGTCCAGGTCGGTCCAGGTCGGTCAGTCCAGGTCCAGGTCAGTCCAGGTCAGTCAGGTCAGTCCAGGTCGGTCAGGTCCAGTCAGGTCGGTCCAGGTCCAGTCCAGGTCAGTCCAGGTCGGTCCAGGTCCAGTCCCAGGTTCAGGTCGGGTCAGTCGGTCAGTCAGGTCGGTCCAGGTCAGGTCCAGGTCGGTCCAGGTCGGTCCAGGTCAGTCAGGTCCAGTCAGGTCGGTCCAGAGTCAGTCCAGGTCAGGTCCAGGTCGGTCAGGTCGGTCAGGTCAGTCAGGTCCAGGTCAGTCAGGTCCAGTCCAGGTCGGTCCAGGTCGGTCAGGTCGGTCCAGAGTCAGGTCCAGGTCAGTCCAGGTCCGGTCAGGTCGGTCAGTCCAGTCCAGGTCGGTCCAGGTCGGTCAGGTCGGTCAGGTCGGTCCAGGTCCAGTCCAGGTCGGTCAGGTCGGTCAGGTCCAGTCCAGGTCGGTCCAGGTCGGTCAGGTCCAGTCCAGGTCGGTCAGTCCAGGTCAGTCGGTCCAGTCAGTCGGTCAGGTCAGTCCAGGTCAGTCAGTCAGTCAGGTCAGTCAGTCCAGATCCGGTCCAGGTCAGTCCAGGTCGGTCCAGGTCCAGTCCAGGTCAGTCCAGGTCAGTCCAGGTCAGTCAGGTCAGGTCCAGGTCAGTCCAGGTCCAGTCCAGATCCAGTCAGGTCAGTCCAGGTCCAGTCCAGGTCAGGTCAGTCCAGTCAGAGTCCAGTCCAGGTCGGTCCAGGTCCAGTCCAGGTCAGTCCAGATCAGTCCAGGTCAGTCCAGGTCAGTCCAGGTCGGTCAGGTCCAGTCAGATCGGTCCAGGTCGGTTCAGTCCAGGTCGGTCAGGTCAGATCGGTCCAGGTCAGTCCAAGGTCAGTCCAGGTCAGTCCAGGTCCAGTCCAGATCAGTCCAGTCGGTCAGGTCCAGTCCGGTCAGGTCCAGGTCCCAGATCCAGGTCGATCCAGGTCAGGTCGGTCAGGTCAGTCCAGGTCAGATCAGGTCGGTCAGATCCAGTCCAGATCGGTCCAGGTCGGTCCAGGTCAGTCCAGGTCAGTCAGGTCGGTCCAGTCGGTCGGGTCCAGGTCCAGTCCAGGTCAGTCAGGTTCAGGTCGGTCAGATCCCGGTCAGTCCGGTCCAGGTCGGTCAGAATGATCCAGGTCGAGTCCAGGTCAGTCCGTCGGTCCAGGTCGGTCAGGTCAGTCAGGTCAGTCCAGGTCAGTCAGTCAGTGGTCAAGGTCAGTCCAGTCAGGTTCATCCCGATCGATTCAGGTCAGGTTTCAGGTCCAGTCAGGTCCAGTCCCAGGTCAGTCCAGTCCAGTCCAGTCCAGTCAGTCCAGTCCAGTCAGGTCCAGTCCAGATCCAGTCCAGTCAAAATCCAGGTCAGGTCCAGGTCCAGGTCAGTCCAGGTCAGTCGGTCAGTCCAGGTCAGTCCAGGTCAGTCAGATCCAGTCCAGGTCCAGTCCAGGTCAGTCCAGATCCAGTCAGGTCCAGTCCAGGTCAGTCCAGGTCGGTCAAGTCGGTCCAGGTCAGTCAGGTCCAGTCCAGGTCAGATCCAGTCAGGTCCAGGTCAGTCCAGATCCAGTCCAGGTCGGTCAGGTCAGTCCAGGTCCAGTCCAGGTCAGTCCAGGTCCAGTCCAGGTCAGTCAGGTCAGTCCAGATCAGTCAGTCCAGGTCCAGTCCAGTCAGTCCAGGTCCGGTCCAGGTCAGTCGGTCAGGTCAGTCCAGGTCGGTCAGGTCCGGTCCAGGTCGGTCAGGTCAGTCAGGTCAGGTCCAGGTCGGTCCAGGTCGGTCAGGTCAGTCAGGTCAGTCCAGGTCAGTCCAGGTCGGTCAGTCCAGGTCCAGTCCAGGTCCGGTCAGGTCAGTCCAGGTCGGTCAGGTCAGTCCAGGTCCAGTCCAGGTCAGTCCAGGTCCAGTCCCAGGTCCAGTCCCAGATTCAGTCCAGGTCCAGTCCAGGTCGGTCGAGTCAGTCCAGGTCCAGTCCAGATCCGGTCAGGTCAGGTCCAGGTCAGGTCAGGTCAGTCAGGTCAGTCAGGTCCAGTCCAGATCGGTCAGGTCAGTCCAGGTCCAGGTCAGGTCCAGGTCCAGGTCAAGGTCAGTCCAGGTCGGTCCAGGTCGGTCCAGGTCCAGTCCAGGTCGGTCCAGGTCAGGTCAGGTCGAGTCCAGGTCGGTCCAGATCGGTCCAGGTCAGTCCAGGTCAGGTCGGTCCAGGTCCAGTCCAGGTCAGGTCAGTCCAGATCAGTCCAGGTCCAGTCCAGGTCAGTCCCAGGTCCAGGTCAGGTTCGGTCAGATCCAGTCAGGTCCAGTCCAGATCGGTCAGGTCGGTCCAGGTCCAGTCAGGTCCAGATCCAGTCCAGGTCCAGTCCAGGTCGGTCAGGTCAGTCCAGGTCAGTCCAGGTCCAGGTCCCGGTCAGGTCGGTCAGAGTCCAGTCGGTCAGGTCAGTCCCAGGTCAGGTCGGAGTCAGTCATCAGTCAGGTCCAGATCCAGTCAGTCCAGGTCAGTCAGGTCAGTCGATCGGTCAGTCAAGTCCAGGTCCGGTCAGGTCGGTCCAGGTCAGTCCAGGTCGGTCCAGGTCGGTCCAGGTCAGTCCAGAGTCCAGTCCAGGTCAGTCAGGTCAGTCCAGATCCAGTCCAGGTCCAGTCAGGTCAGTCCAGGTCAGGTCCAGTCAGGTCAGTCCAGGTCAGTCCAGGTCGGTTCCAGTCAGGTCCAGGTACGGTCCAGGTCAGTCAGGTCGGTCCAGGTCAGTCCAGGTCAGTCAGGTCCAGGTCAGGTCCAGATCCAGTCAGGTCGGTCAGGTCCAGTCCAGGTCGGTCCAGGTCAGTCCAGGTCGGTCCAGGTCGGTCAGATCCAGGTCCAGGTCAGGTCCAGGTCAGTCCAGGTCAGTCCAGGTCGGTCAGGTCAGTCCAGATCCAGGTCCAGGTCCAGTCAGGTCGGTCCAGGTCAGTCAGGTCAGGTCAGGTCAGTCCAGGTCCAGGTCAGTCCAGGTCGGTCCAGGTCGGTCAGGTCAGTCAGGTCAGTCCAGATCCGGTTGAAGTCGGTCCAGGTCCAGTCCAGGTCCGTTCCAGGAATGGTCCAGGTCAGTCCAGGTTTGGTCCAGGTCAGTCGGTCCAGGTCGTTTCCAGGTCCAGTCCAGGTCGGTCCAGGTCAGTCCAAGGTTTGAGTCCAGGTTTAGGTCAGGTCGGTTTCCAAGATCAGGTCCAGGTCAGTCCAGGTCCAGTCCAGGTTTGGTCAGGTTTGATCGGTCAGGTCCAGTCAGATCGGAGTCAGGTCCAGGTCCAGTCCAGGTCAGTCCAGGTCAGTCCAGAGTCCAGGAGTCCAGGTCCAGGTCGGTCCAGGTCAGGTCGGTCCAGGTCAGGTCGGTCAGAGTCCGGTCCAGGTCGGTCAGGTCAGGTCCAGTCAGTCCAGGTCCAGTCCAGGTCCAGTCAGGTCCAGTCCAGGTCGGTCCAGGTCGGTCAGGTCAGTCAGGTCGGTCCAGGTCGGTCCAGGTCGGTCAGGTCGGTCCAGGTCGGTCCAAGTCCAGTCCAGGTCAGGTCAGTCAGGTCAGATCCAAGTCGGTCCAGGTCAGTCCAGGTCAGTCCAGTCCAGAGTCCAGTCAGGTCGGTCCAGGTCCAGTCAGGTCGGTCCAGTCCAGGTCGGTCCAGGTTCGGTCCAGATCCGGTCAGGTCGGTCAGGTCAGTCAGGTCGGTCCAGGTCAGGTCAAGGTCGGTCCCAGGTCGGTCCAGGTCCAGTCCAGATCAGTCCAGGTCCAGTCCAGATCCAGTCCAAGTCAGTCCAGGTCCAGGTCCAAGTCCAGTCCAGGTCGGTCCAGGTCCAGTCAGGTCGGTCCAGGTCGGTCAGTCAGATCCAGTCAGGTCAGTCAGGTCGGTCAGGTCAGTCCAGTCAGGTCCAGGTCAGATCCAGTCCGTCCAGTCCAGGTCCAGTCCAGGTCGGTCCAGGTCCAGTCCAGATCAGTCCAGAGTCAGTCCAGGTCCAGGTCCAGGTCAGTCCAGGTCAGTCCAGGTCCGGTCAGGAGTCGGTCAGGTCAGGTCCAGGTCCGGTCAGGTCAGTCCAGGTCAGGTGGGTCGGTCAGGAGTCGGTCCAGGTCCAGTCCAGGTCAGTCAGGTCAAGGTCCAGGTCAGATCAGGTCAGTCAGGTCAGGTCAGGTCCAGGTCGGTCCAGGTCCAGTCCAGGTCAGATCCAGTCCAGGTCAGTCCAGGTCAGTCAGGTCCAGTCCAGGTCGGTCCAGGTCGGTCAGTCAGGTCAGTCCAGGTCGGTCCCAGATCCAGTCCAGATCCAGTCAGGTCCAGGTCAGTCAGGTCGGTCCAGGTCAGTCAGGTCCAGTCCAGGTCAGTCCAGATCAGTCAGGTCCAAGTCCCAGGTCAGTCCAGATCCAGTCAGGTCAGTCCAGTCGGTCCAGATCAGTCCAGGTCCAGTCCAGGTCGAGTCCAGATCCAGGTCAGGTCAGTCCAGGTCGGTCCAGGTCAGTCCAGGTCAGTCAGGATCGGTCCAGATCCAGTCAGGTCAGTCCAGGTCGGTCCAGGTCAGTCCAGGTCGGTCGGAGTCCGGTCCAGGTCAGTCAGGTCCAGTCCAGGTCGGTCAGGTCAGTCCAGGTCAGTCCAGGTCCCAGGTCAGTCCAGATCCAGTCAGGTCAGTCCAGGTCGGTCAGGTCAGTCCAGGTCGGTCCAGGTCCAGTCAGGGTCAGTCCAGGTCGGTCCAGGTCCAGTCCCAGGTCCAGTCCAGGTCCAGTCCAGGTCGGTCAGGTCGAGTCCAGGTCGGTCCAGGTCCGGTCAGGTCGGTCAGGTCAGTCCAGGTCAGGTCGGTCCAGGTCCAGTCCAGGTCGGTGGAGATCAGTCCAGGTCGGTCCAGGTCGGTCAGGTCAGTCAGGTCGGTCAGATCCAGGTCGGTCAGGTCGGTCCAGGTCAGTCCAGATCCAGTCCAGGTCAGTCCAGGTCAGTCAGGTCCGGTCCAGGTCAGTCCAGGTCCAGTCCAGGTCAGTCAGATCAGTCCAGATCAGTCCAGGTCAGTCAAGTCCAGTCAGATCCAGTCCAGGTCCAGTCCAGGTCGGTCCAGTCCAGTCCAGAGTCAGTCCAGATCCAGTCCAGATCCAGTCGATCAGTCAGATCCAGTCAGTCCAGATCCAGTCCAGGTCGGTCCAGATCAGTCAGGTCCAGTCCAGGTCAGTCCAGATCCAGTCCAGGTCAGTCCAGGTCCAGTCCAAGGTCCAGTCCAGGTCAGGTCAGGTCAGGTCAGTCCAGATCGGTCAGATCCAGTCCAGGTCGGTCCAGGTCAGTCCAGGTCAGTCCAGATTCGGTCCAGTCGAGTCAGGTCCAGTCCAGGTCAGGTCAGTCCAGTCAGGTCAGTCCAGGTCAGTCAGTCAGTCCAGGTCCAGTCCCAGGTCAGTCCAGGTCAGTCCAGATCCAGTCCAGGTCAAGTCCAGGTCCGGTCCAGGTCAGTCAGGTCAGTCCAGGTCAGTCCAGGTCGGTCAGGTCGGTCCAGGATCGGTCCAGGTCGGTCCAGGTCCAGTCCAGGTCAGTCAGGTCAGTCCAGGTCGGTCCAGGTCGATCCAGGTCAGTCCAGGTCAGATTCAGGTCAGTCCAGATCCAGTCAGATCCAGTCCAGATCCAGTCCAGGTCAGTCCAGATCCAGTCCAGGTCAGGTCAGGTCCAGATCCGGTCAGTCCAGGTCAGTCAGGTCCAGTCCAGAGTCCAGTCCAGGTCAGTCAAGTCGGTCAGGTCAGTCCAGGTCAGTCCAGGTCAGTCAAGTCAGTCAAGGTCGGTCCAGGATCGGTCCAGATCCAGTCCAGGTCCAGTCCAGATCGGTCAGTCCAGTCGGTCAGTCCAGGTCAGTCCAGATCCGGTCCAGGTCGGTCCAGATCCAGTCAGGTCGGTCAGATCCAGTCCAGTCCCAGTCAGATCCAGTCCAGATCCGGTCCAGGTCCAGTCCCAGGTCCAGTCCAGGTCCAGTCCAGGTCAGTCCAGGTCCAGTCCAGAGTCAGTCAGGTCCAGTCCCAAGTCCAGTCAGGTCGGTCCAGATCCAGTCCAGGTCCAGTCCAGGTCAGTCCAGGTCAGTCAGGTCAGGTCCAGGTCCAGTCCAGGTCCAGTCGGTCCAGTCCGGTCAGGTCGGTCAGATCCAGTCCAGGTCCAGTCCAGGTCGGTCCAGTCAGTCAGGTCAGTCCAGGTCCAGTCAAGATCCAGTCAGGTCAGGTCAGGTCAGTCGATCCAGGTCGGTCAAGGTCAGTCAGATCCAGTCCAGGTCAGTCCAGGTCAGTCCAGGTCAGTCAGGTCCGGTCCAGGTCAGGTCCAGATCAGTCCAGGTCCAGTCCAGAGTCCAGTCCAGGTCCAGTCAGTCCAGTCAGGTCAGTCAGGTCAGTCCAGTCCAGTCCAGGTCCAGTCCAAGTCAGTCCAGGTCAGTCCAGGTCAGTCCAGTCAGTCAGGTCCAGTCCAGGTCAGTCAGTCCAGTCCAGATCCAGTCCAGGTCAGTCCAAGGTCAGTCCAAGTCAGTCCAGGTCAGTCAGTCCAGATCAGTCCAGGTCAGTCAGGTCCAGTCCAGATCCAGTCCAGGTCAGTCAGGTTCAGTTCCAGGTCGGTCAGTCAGTCCAGTCAATCCAATCCAGTCTGGTCAGTCCAATCAGGTCAAATCCAAGTCAGTCAAGGTCAGGCCAGTCAGTCAGTCAAATTCTTATCTCTTGTCTCTTGTCTTTTGCTGTTGGCTTCAAGATTTTCCTGTTGGCTCTTGGTTCCTACCTCTTAGTTTTTCACTTTCAGCACTTGGCTCTTAGCTCTTAGCTCTTACTTATTAATTCTCAGCTCCACATTTCTGTTCTTTTAGCTCATAGTTCTCAGCTCTACATTCTTAGCTCTTGGTTTTTTGCTCTTAACTTTTGATTCGTAGCTTTTGGCTCTTATCGCTTTAGCACTTGTTATAATTTTGCATTTGTCGTTTACTAAGCATACGAAAAGGCTATATGTTCGCTCTGAAAACAAACTTTTTATGGAAGGCTTAGAAACACTTGTCTTGTATGTCCAGTCCAATTGTTTCCAATCGAAAATAGTCATAGGAGCTATACTGCCACTAACCGCAAGTCGAGCACATCTGTATATGGAGCCCCATATACAGATGTGCTCGACTTGCGGTTAGCGGCAGTATAACTAAATATGAGTTTTAACAAAAAACACGCTTATGAAATTACGCTCAGGTTTATTTAGTAAATCTAATGCACGAGAAAGGCACCAGCACAACTAGGTGGATTAATCAGGGGTTTTTTATGTTTGGCTTTGTGAATTTTGGTTTGAGCGTTTTAACCGAGCAATGTTCAGCTGGTCTTCGTCATTGATTGATGAGGTCTCGTTAAAATACTGATATTTACTAGAAATACTAGAATAAGCGGGGCCCTTTTTATCCCTGCGTCAAGACGCGCGGTTACAAAGCAAGACCATGCTGAGGGTGGCTGGGTTTGATTCCCGGTGCCGGTCTAGACAATTTTCGGATAGGAAATTGTCTCGACTACCCTGGGCATAAAAGTATCGTCTTGTTAGCCTCATGATATACGAATGCAAAAATGGTAACTTGGCTTAGAAACCTCGCAGTTAATAACTGTGGAAGTGCTTAATGAACACTACGCTGCGATGCGGCTGTGTCCCAGTGTGGGGATGTAATGCCAATAATAAGAAGAAGAACTAGAATAAGAGATATGCGGAGCAGTGGTGGAAATACTCGCTTCACGAGCAAGAAAAGAGTGTAATTGGGCCTACAAAAAATGCCACACTCGCGCGAACCTACTGCCTGCATTTTTCTGGTGCTTGCTTTGTTCGCGAATACGGGCAGAGCACAGTAAAAAAGCAGGGCAGTATTTTGTTCGGGAGCTAAAATCACGGTCGCGAGTATTTGTGGTTATTTCGAATATAATGGATAAATTTCACTTGTGATAAACACAATAACTATAAACAAAGGTGTTCTTGCTCGAAAACCTCGAACATCCGTGATAAACATGTTCCGAAGTTGTTTTATGACATTTAGCATATTAAACCGAATGACTAGCGAAGCTTCACGAACATTTTTCGAGGTTCGTTTTTCTGTTTTCTCTGCGAGTAGTAGGTAGGCAAGAAAAAGGCAAAACAAGTGTTCGCGAGTATTTTGCAATGCCTACTTCTCGTTTTGTGAGCAAGGTTCACAGGTTTTCACCACTCACTGCAAAAATTCCACACATTTTTATTGGCAAAAATCCATTAATTTAATTCATGATTCTAATTAGTGCACACATAACCACTCTCCACGCGAAGTACAAATATAATCTATAATCAAATAAAATGTATGTGTGGTCTCTAATATGCAGTTATTGAATTTATGTGTGGGTACAAATTGCATATATTTGGGTCGCCAAATTGCAAAAATTTATGTGTGCGACAAATATATTCAATATAAAGAATTTTCTCGGTGCTGAATTGCGGAGACGCCATCTTGTGTCCAATCGGACCTTCAAAAGCGGTTCTAATCCGACAGTTTTTCACTCCCCGGTCCCAATCTCTGATGTAATGCCAATAAGAAGAAGAAGAAGGTCTCTGGTTATAGAGTTATTAATATCTCCCATTGATGATACTAAACTAAGGATGTGATGCAGCTTCATTCATGTTTCACAGAATATTCAAATGTTCAACACAAATCGAAAATGAGAAACAAAGTTATAAATGTTCTAAAGTATGGATGCCATTCCTTCCAGAAACAATGTCTGTGATATAATTTACGACCCGCTCGTCGGTACGAGGAAATAAGCAGAGCACCACTTTTTTCATCTATTTTGAATAAGCAAAACGAACCGTGAGAATCACCTAACTTATTCTGCAGAAACGACTTGAGAAAATTAAACTTTTCCAGAAGGAATGTTTTAAATGAAATTGCATATCAAAAAAATAAATCAAATGCCTTGTCCTTCCTGTAATTTATTCCGCACTGGCATATTTATATCCGAATGAATTTGGTGTTTTCGAATAGTGCTGT
>NW_026943417.1:905-50973 GCF_024139115.2 Armigeres subalbatus | reverse complement strand
GAATTTTCAATTCGTTGTAAGAAGAGCTGGAACTAACGAACTATACCAAAAATAAGGCCGTTACAGGTCGGACTCGATTATCCGGTTCGGAGTATCCGGAGTTATGTTTACTCCGGATAATCGAATCCCTATAAAAAATCAAATTTGCAAATAAATATCGAAAAACTCTTTTGTTTTACTTGCAGTGGTGTAGTCAAAAATTATTTAGGAAAAACCTTAAATAATTCACCGAGCGGCATCAATGACTTTCTGGTGTATTATGGAAAAAATAGTATTTTTGCCACAATTTTTGAGTCCATAGTCCGATCCAGCTGATTTTCAATATGAAATCAGAAGACAGGATTCCCATTTGAATGCAACTTGTTAGTTGAGAATACGTGCCAAAAAAATGACTTATTCACACGATTTTTGTACAAAAAATAGTATTTTGGCCATTATTTCTGAACCTAAACCTTGGAGGTTTTTTTCCGCTGTCAATTTTTTAATTTAATTTAATTTCAGACCAACATTTTTATGGGTTTTGTAGTCTGCTTTGGAGTTCATTTTGAAAACTGGCTCGGTGCGGTGAAAAATAAAGTGGCCATCAAATCCGGAAGGAAGTTCCTGATTCAAATAGTTCGTAGTTTATTGATCTGCTGCGAATTAGTAATACCGTTGCGTTGGTATCTCCCGGTACCTTATTGGAAATTGAAGTTCTAACTGAAGTCGTTCTGATGTCAAGTTTCTCGTCGTCACACTTCACGAATATTCGCAAAGCAGGATCGTTTTTAAATTTCTTTACATTTTTCACATATTGTATTTACTGTCTTACTTATCACAACCACTTTCGCTCCTTGTCTAGCCACAAGTCTGAAGTGCTCCGGCAGAAAAGTTGCATCCATTTTGGAACATTTCAAGCAAGTCTGGGGTCTAGGGTCACAGCAAGGCGTGAGTGGCGAACCAGAACCAGTTAATACTCATGAAGAACATGACCCCAGTTTCTTCTATCTATCCTGGAAGCTGACAGTGCCTTTATGCTCCACTGGGTCGACTGCCCCATTGATTCGAGCTTTAAGAGGTATGCTCTATCCTATAGTATGTATTATGTCAACGCTATCTTTTGAAAACTCGGTGCCATTGTCGCCTAGATTATATAATGATTAGACCATAGGTGTGAAAACCCTTGCAGATGGTGATTTTTATGATTTCTACATCTGTAGACTTCATTCCGACGGAATTTTTTATTCAACATTTCATCAGATTTTCTAGTTCAAATTAGATTCAGAACTGCATCTTTAAAACAGCGTCTATGTGAAGTTTTATGTCAAAGAGTAGTGAGCCAGCCTAGGGTTGAAAACCTCTCAAATAAAGACAAAAATAGTATAATGTTCTGCAAATCAATTGTGATTATCAACTGGAGCTGATCCGGTTTAAAGATTCAGCAATTTATATACTTTTCTTGCTTTTTAAGCGGGACCATTAGGCCTAAGGGTAGACATAGAGTTTTGTTGAGATATACGTACAACACTATGTCGGAATTCGCTTAGGACTTTGAATTGACATAAGGTGCTTCAAATACAACTGTTTTTTTTTTTTCATTTTCACTACACTTATGATTGGCAGTAACTTTTTGGAACATATTTAAAAATCAGACACCTCTTGATCTTGATTTCGCTCCTCGCTATGTCTCATCCATTACTACTATAATCAATATTTTAATATTTTCCTATGCCTATTAAGAAAACTAAATAAAAAATTGCTCATAACCAACGCAAAAGAAAGTAATGAAAAATAAACGGCTTGTGAAAGTGCAGGTTTGTTCGTGTTTTGTAGGAAGTAGAACGATCGTAGATCGCGTCCGTGTTTTCTTCATTAAGCAGAACGATCAGCCGGTCATCAAAATTGTGTTCTGCTTTGTGCGGAAGCAGAACGATCGGCCGGTCACCGAAATTTTGTTCTGCGTAGTGCGGGTGAGTAATTTAATTAGAAAGAAGTTTAGATCGCGCCCAGACAAGTTTTCTTCAAGAAGCAGAACGATCGGCCGGTCATCAAACTTTGTTCTGCTTTGTGCGGTAAGCAGATCGATCAGCCGGTCACCGAAATTTTGTTCTGCTTTGTGCGGCCTTAAATTAAAATTATTAGTTTTGTTTTATCGATCAAACTACACGTTATACACGGCATACCGTTTACCAAAGCGAACCCTGCCACACTTCCTACCCCATATATCCAACATCCAGTGATTTCTCGTGGAAGTGCAGATGACTCGTCGGCTTCTATCAAGCGAGAATCATGTCAACATTCTCCTACCCATTCCTCAATTGACCTGCATTCGGACACGGCCGGCGCTGGTATTGCTTATTTTTGGGTCACCAGTTCTTACACATTGAAGATGATGTTAGTCCCAAACTTCATCTGTTGGTTCTCTAATTACAAGCTGACCCAGCAATAACAGATGTAGTAACCGTGGGCGGTCAATCATGCTCATGCTCATGCATGCTCATTATTTCTGAACCTAAACCTTGATCTAGTCAGTTTTTAACAAAAAGCATTGAAACTTTTGAGTCCATTTTCCGATCCATAAAATTGTCAATAGGAAACAATGTAAAGGCTCCCCCAGACCTAAGTGATTTCATCGCCGCAACGGCGAGAACTCATTTCATTTATTTAGTTAACATCTAAACAGATAACACTGAATCAACAATTTGACGCCACAATGCACGGTTCGAGGCCGCATCTCTCCATCCTCGGATACGCCCCACGCTCGCCAAGTCGTTCTGCACCTGGTCTGCCCATCTCGCTCGCTGCGCTCCACGCCGTCTCGTACCTGCCGGATCGGAAGCGAACACCATCTTTGCAGGGTTGCTGTCCGGCATTCTTGCAACATGTCCTGTCCATCGTACCCTTCCGGCTTTAGCTACCTTCTGGATACTGGGTTCGCCGTAGAGTTGGGCGAGCTCATGGTTCATTCTTCGCCGCCACACACCGTCTTCTTGCACACCGCCAAAGATGGTCCTAAGCACCCGTCTCTCGAATACTCCGAGTGCTTGCAAGTCCTCCTCGAGCATTGTCCATGTTTCATGTCCGTAAGAGGACTACCGGTTTTATTAACGTCTTGTACATGACACATTTGGTGCGGTGGCGAATCTTTTTCGACCGCAGTTTCTTCTGGAGCCCGTAGTAGGCCCGACTTCCACAGATGATGCGCCTTCGTATTTCACGACTAACGTTGTTGTCATCCGTTAGCAAGGATCCGAGGTAGACGAATTCCTCGACCACCTCGAAGGTATCCCCGTCTATCGTAACACTGCTTCCCAGGCGGGCCCTGTCGCGCTCGGTTCCGCCCACAAGCATGTACTTTGTCTTTGACGCATTCACCACCAGTCCAACTTTTGTTGCTTCACGTTTCAGGCGGGTGTACAGTTCTGCCACCTTTGCAAATGCTCGGCCGACAATGTCCATGTCATCCGCGAAGCAAATAAATTGACTGGATCTGTTGAAAATCGTACCCCGGCTGTTACACCCGGCTCTCCGCATATCACCTTCTAGCGCAATGTTGAACAACAGGCACGAAAGTCCATCACCTTGTCTTAGTCCCCGGCGCGATTCGAACGAACTGGAGTGTTCGCCCGAAATCTTCACACAGTTTTGCACACCATCCACCGTTGCTTTGATCAGTCTGGTAAGCTTCCCAGGGAAGCTTTTCTCGTCCATAATTTTCCATAGCTCTACGCGGTCTATACTGTCGTATGCCGCCTTGAAATCAACGAACAGATGGTGCGTTGGGACCTGGTATTCACAACATTTTGAAGGATTTGCTGTACAGTAAAGATCTGGTCCGTTGTCGAGCGGCCGTCAACGAAGCCGGCTTGATAACTTCCACAAACTCGTTCACTAATGGTGACAGACGACGGAAGATGATCTGGGATATCACTTTGTAGGCGGCATTAAGGATGGTGATCGCTCGAAAGTTCTCACACTCCAGTTTGTCGCCTTTCTTGTAGATGGGGCATATAACCCCTTCCTTCCACTCCTCCGGTAGCTGTTCGGTTTCCCAGATTCTGACTATCAGTTTGTGCAGGCAAGTGGCCAGCTTTTCCGGGCCCATCTTGATGAGCTCAGCTCCGATACCATCCTTACCAGCGGCTTTGTTGGTCTTTAGCTGTTGAATGGCATCCTTAACTTCCCTCAAGGTGGGGGCTGGTTGGCTTCCATCGTCCGCTGAACTGACGTAGTCATCTCCTCCGCTGCCTTGACTTTCACTGCCTGTACTCTCAGCGCCATTCAGATGTTCCTCGTAGTGCTGCTTCCACCTTTCGATCACCACACGTTCGTCCGTCAAGATGCTCCCATCCTTATCCCGGCACATTTTGGCTCGCGGCACGAAGCCTTTGCGGGATGCGTTGAGCTTCTGGTAGAACTTGCGTGTTTCTTGAGAACGGCACAGCTGTTCCATCTCCTCGCACTTCGCTTCTTCCAGGCGGCGTTTCTTCTCCTGAAAAATGCGGGTCTGCTGTCTCCGCTTCCGTCTATAACGTTCCACGTTCTGCCGGGTACCTTGCTGCAGCGCGACCGCCCGCGCTGCGTCCTTCTCCTCCTCAATCTGTCTGCACTCTTCGTCGAACCAATCGTTCCGTCGACTTCGACCCATATACCCGACGTTGTTCTCCGCTGCATCGTTAATGGCTGCTTTGACTGTATTCCAACAGTCCTCAAGAGGGGCCCCATCGAGCTCACCCTCTTCCGGCAACGCTGCCTCGAGATGCTGCGCGTATGCAGTGGCGACATCAGGTTGCTTCAGTCGCTCTAGGTCGTACCGCGGCGGTCGTCGGTACCGAACATTGTTGATGATGGATAGTTTTGGGCGCAGTTTAACCATCACCAGATAGTGGTCAGAGTCGATGTTAGCGCCACGATATGTCCTGACGTCGATAATGTCGGAGAAGTGCCGTCCATCAATCAGAACGTGGTCGATTTGTGATTCTGTCTGTAGTGGTGATCTCCAGGTGTACCGATACGGGAGGCTGTGTTGGAAGTAGGTGCTGCGAATGGCCATATTCTTGGAGGCGGCGAAATCAATTAGTCGTAGGCCGTTTTCGTTCGTCAGCCGGTGAGCGCTGAACTTTCCAATAGTCGGTCTAAACTCCTCCTCTTGGCCAACCTGAGCGTTCAAATCTCCTATGATGATTTTGAGAACTAGTCGCCGGGATTCTATCGTTGGGTTGCTGTAGCCAATGTTCCATTTACGCTTCCACACTAACGGCGACAGAGTTGCATTCACCAAGCGATAGAATTGCGTCGTGATTGTCGCGTCACTTGAGTTTGGCGGAACCTTTACAGGATTTCCCATTAAATGCAATCAGTTGGAAGCAAATCGCTTGAGAATAAATGCAAAAAAATGTGTTCGCTCTCAAACACACAGACATCACCTCAATTCGTCGACGGTCGGTAGGGGAAGGTGGAGGAGACTTGATCCCCGGGGAGACTTGATCACCCTCTATTTTATCGAGAACTAAAGTAGTTTTGCTGTAGCGTATTTTTCAGTATTGATCCTCTATACATATGATCGTTATGTAGTGAGTTATTTTTTGGATTGACAACCTTATTTATTCTGCAGAGCGGTTTGTATGTTTTGATCCTCCAAAAGATTTTTTTATTGGCCACGCAAAATTTGAACAACTTCTCATAACAACGACCAAATGCTTTCGTTTTTTCACAGCACAAAGCCATAAATATGCTTAATGATCTGTACTGATAAAAATGTCAATATTCCATCACAATTTTAGGATATTTGGATTTCAAGTTGTTGCTTTAATATTCGTATTTTGGAGAAAAATATTTAAAAAATCTGAGAGCACCTTCCTACTTTTATCAAACCAAGTTCTTGGAGAGGGATAAATTTCCCCCGAATATTTTAAATGTCGATTTTTGACAGCACTCCAAAAAATCGATTGTGTATCAATAACAACAATAATTTAAGGACTGTCATACATCAGTAAAGTTAAATACTATCAGTACATTCAAAGTTAATTGCCTATATGCCGGGTATTAAGCCACCCGGAGTGGAAATTAATTACTATGTCTGAAACTTGATTATGCATATGTACAACATGTGATAGATTTAGTTCGGAAAAGGTATTGGAGGGTAACCGCCCCTTCGGTGGGGTTTGATCCCACGACCCCAGTTCGCATGACAGGTGCTTTCCCTACTAAGCTACGAAGGACCTCCGTCGTCCACCGCAGCTTAGCGGGTACTGATGAAACCAAATTCCCAGCAGCAGGTACCAGCCGATCTCTCGCAATACATTTTCAGAACTAACTCTCTCAAATGTATTTTTGTACACAATGTCAACCAAGTAGGATGAGTATTTAGTATTGTCCGGCTCCTACACACTTGCTTCATCAGCAACGGCGCTCAATGAAGTAGGGTTGTGTGAGGTTGTGCCAGTTTGGTCGTCAGATCCCAACACGACCACACAAGCGAAGAGAGATCGCCACTCGAGATCAGTACATTCAAAGTTAATTGCCTATATGCCGGGTATTAAGCCACCCAGAGTGGAAATTAATTACTATGTCTGAAACTTGATTATGCATATTTACAACATGTGATAGATTTAGTTCGGAAAAGGTATTGGAGGGTAACCGCCCCTTCGGTGGGGTTTGATCCCACGACCCCAGTTCGCATGACAGGTGCTTTCCCTACTAAGCTACGAAGGACCTGGAGCCGGACAATACTAAATGTATTGTCTATTGCCGGTGTAGGAGCCGGACAATACTAAATACTCATCCTACTTGGTTGACATTGTGTACAAAAATACATTTGAGAGAGTTAGTTCTGAAAATGTATTGCGAGAGATCGGCTGGTACCTGGTGCTGGGAATTTGGTTTCATCAGTACCCGCTAAGCTGCGGTGGACGACGGAGGTCCTTCGTAGCTTAGTAGGGAAAGCACCTGTCATGCGAACTGGGGTCGTGGGATCAAACCCCACCGAAGGGGCGGTTACCCTCCAATACCTTTTCCGAACTAAATCTATCACATGTTGTACATATGCATAATCAAGTTTCAGACATAGTAATTAAATACTATATTTCTTAGAGAGTCTGTGTGGAAATCGCGTATGTTTTTTTTTTATTTTTGGCTGTGATACATCGGTAATCAGAAAAAGGAATCAAGTCTCCCCAGTCTCCCCTACACTTAAGTAAGTAAGACAAAAATGGGTCTTGAGATTAAAAAAAAAAGCAACGTCCTCACATAAAATAACCAGGGTTGAAAATGGTTGATTTTTGCGTTACGAAATTAATGGATTATACCTTAAGGGGGATATTCTGCAAGATAAATTCCTTTAGAAAACCTCCAATTGTAAGGACATCGGTGCTGATGACGCATTTCGACTTGTTTTACACATGGTCCTCAATGGCAATTGTACTAGAACGAAGCGTTTTATCACAACGTCGGTGGGGGAAATATTTCTCTGCCCCTTTTTCGCATTTGTATCAGGTGACGAGTTTTTTTCATGTCTTGTTATGATCGAAATAGCCTTATGCGTTTATCGTCGTAAATTATTAATTGAAATCGGCAATACTTGTTATACACCCAAACACATTGTTCTATGGTGACGAGGTTACATTACATTTTTATCTGTCGAATGAGCGACTGCTTTATTAGTTTTGGAACCACAATGGATTAATATAAATGGAAAATCCTTTGACTGAAAATGGAAATTTTGTCTCAAATAATAATCCTTTGACTGAAAATGGAAATTTTGTCTCAAATGCAACAGCTTAATTGACAAACGATCAAGTAATTGCATGGAAGAAAAAGAGAGGAAACGGACTATTATCCACAGCTAATAATTTTGAAAATTCAATGACGTGTAAAAATGCAGCTGATCTCAACAAACGAATAAACATTCGATATTCAATTAAATTTGAATGAATTTTACAAGCAAGCACAGTTCAAATTTATTTCGATTTGAAAGAGCAGTGATATTGATTGAAATTTGCATTTTTTGCATGCTCCAAATATGTGCTTCATGCAATACATTTAAAATCACAACATATTTTTATCTGTATGGGAATGTTCTTGAAGAGAGATGTTTGTGGACATGTTCTAGCGAAAATAATTGATTAATAAAATTGAGGTTAAATATTTAGAACACCCCTACTTCAGTCCCTCCCATTTCAGCTGCGTTCATGTTTCTTCAAATAATCATATTTTGTATTATTATGGTAGTAATATATTCATTTGAATTCATGAATTTGATATACAAGCCTAGTCTAAAATCAAATTTCTATATACAAAACAACCCCTCCCACACCCTAGATACGTCTCATATTGTTAAAATAATCATATTGTATAGTATAATATTGAAATTAAAAAAAAATATTAAAAAGTTCGAAGAAAAAAATTCTCCAGATAATCGAGTCTAAAATTCCGGATAATCGAGTCCGACCTGTATTACCAATTGGCACTGGCAGCAGTCACATCAATTGAGTTCCCCATTCGACGCTTTCGATCTCCCCAAATACTAATCTGATACTGATATGCTGTGGAGTTTAGCCAAAGTATGGCTTAGCTCATCACTGAATATTTATAATGTAATATGTAGGGTAGGGTGGCTCAAATTTGTATGGGAAAAACTTTTTACAATTTTTTTGATGGGCCGCCCTCTTATTTGATTCTATTTGATGCCTTGATGCTCTGGACAAAAATTCAGCCAAATCGGTCAACGTTTGGGCGGTGCTGCACTCGTTGAAAGTTTATATGCAAAAATGTATGCAGAAAATTGAATTGCAGTTGGACGGCACAACTTACGATGCAGAACTATGATACTCATTCAGATATTGAAGAATTTAATACGGAATGTTATGCAGAAAACCGCGAGAAGATTAGAGTTTGCCCGGCTAAGTTATTCGCATTTCTCTGAAGTGGGGTTTGAGTAAATTTCGTTTATTTTACCTTTGAAAAGAAATAAATTCACCCCTACAACACTCCAGTAAAATGCTAATATCTTTGCCTAATAAACTCTAATCTTCTCGCGGTTTTCATAACATTCTGTATTTAGTTCTTCAAGAACTGAATGAGTATTATGGTTCTTGATCGTAAATTGTGCTGTCCAACTGCAAATCACTGTTTTTGGATGTTTCTGCATACATTTGTGTATATAAACTTACAACGAGTTTAGCACCGCCCAAACGTTGACCGATTCAGCTGAAATTTTGTCCAGAGCATCAGGGCATCAAATAGAACCGAATAAGAGGGCGGCCCATCAAAAAAATTGAAAAAGTGTGTTTTGAGCCACCCTAATGTAGGGGTATAATGTGCCCCGCTGGCCAAAACCCGCCCTTTTGTTTTTTAGCGAACTATAACTAACTAAGGTTAACAATCAGTTGGTACCTTCAAATATTTGTAAGACCATCATCTTATGTGAATGTGGAAGTATTTTTGTATTACAAAATGGAAATAATAGTATTTAAACACATTTAAACGCTTCGATTTGACTGATTGCTAAAAGGCTTCGGCTGATGACGTTGCACCCCTCGCTCAACGTCGCTCTAATATGCAGAGTAAGCTCAACGACCTGCTCGGCAAGTTTAGTCATTAACGTCAACAAAACATAACATCAACGTTAACCAAAACGCAAAGGTGCAGCCCAATCGGGTTGTACGCAAAGGTGACATAGGACTACGTAGCTATACGAAATGGATGGTATTTGCCATAATAATTTGTATCTCTGAGCAAACTGCTCGGAGGTCAACTGAATCATGAAGTTGAATAGTTGCTCCCAATTGGATAGACTTTGAGTCTCTAACCATGGAATTAACATGACCCATCAGCCGCATCTACGCTGAAGCCACTCGACTAGCTTTCAGTGGAGGATATCACAATCCTAGAAGACACCATCCTCAAAAATGTCCGAAATAAAGGAGAAATAAGCAGAATCAGAAGTGGCACGAAACCACACGCAAATATATTTTTTTGCAACGTTTGGTTTTCGCCCGCGATGGGAACGTACGTGGCAAAGTGAAGAGAACTTCAAGAATTAATTACACATAGTTCTTTTCAGGAAACTATTTATCCAAGAAGAGGTATTGGCGTCTTCATCGATTTGGCTGTCATCGGCGGAAAGTGAAATTTTCTGGTAAGATTATTTGGTTATGTTTCTGTTAGTCATTAGAATTCAAATCAGTTTTTTCCGAGCCATCATTTTATACAAAAGAAGGCCAATCCGAGATAAACTTTCTTCAAAGTGCAAAACTTAATCGTTTTGCGCCGTCAGAAAGCTACTCTTCGGTAGCAGAATCACAAGCGCTCGATTGAAGGGATGATGCAATAAATTTGTTGAATGGATGTAATCGCTAACAACTAATCGCTTGCAACTAAGCTACCACGCCAAACCAGATGCCACCGAAACAGTACATTTTCGCAATTAACTCTTTCTTTCCATAAAATGCTGGTCCTGAAAAGAACCTATTTTCTTTTCCCAATGCGCCTTTCCAATAACTAAATGCATACAAATGCTTGTCGGCACCTTCCGCTGAAATTGTTCGACCGCCACTTGATGATTTTTTGCTAAGCATCCACCATTTGGAATAAATTTACAGCGTTGCCACTGGTGCTACCCACGCTTTCGTGCTGCAGTGTCCGATCCGCTGCATCAGATTTTGTCGAATCGCTCCTTGCGGAGTCCCTATCAAAATGGCTCGCGCGCGCCGGAAAGCAGCTTTCTTGTATTCAATAAATTAAGCTCGTTAGCCCCGCCCTTTTGTGACTGTTATTAGTGTAAATATATTTCGTACTCATAACGATTAATGAAGGGGCGGGGCTGATGGAATTACTTCATTCGATATAAGAAAGCTGCTTTTCGGCGCGAGAGTCATTTTGATCGATATTCCGCAGAAAACGAACCGTTCGGAGAATGACAAATCCTAAGAATCTAATGAAACTTTCTCGCAAGATTCTGAATTTGGTTATGAGATGTTGGTTATCCAAGATGCGTATTGTTGCAAGGAATAACAACAGAAATTTGACTCAAAACGAGGTTTCTTCATATTACAAAACATTATTTCTTTGCATCTGTCTGTCCGAGCGACGTTCACCGACGGGTGGTTACTGTAGATAGTTTCCACTGAGGTGGCGTCTTTATCGTCATACAAAAGCCACCATTTTATACAAAAGAAGGTTCATCCGACTATCCGAAATAAACTTTCTTCAAAATGCAAAACTCAATCGTAACTAGCGAATTTGATAGCGCTTCGGAGGGAGATGATGCAATAAATTTGAATGGATGGAATCACTAACAGCAACCAAGCTACCACGTCAAACCGAATGCCACCGAAACAGTCCATTTTCGCAATTAACCCTTTCTTTCCATAAAATGCTGGTCCTGAGAAGAACCAATTTTCTTTTCCCAATAACTAAATGCGTCCAAACTAACTGCGTTGAAACTGTCCAACCACCACTTGATGCTTTTTCGCTAAGCCTCCAAAATTTGGAATAAATTTTCAGCATTACCACACTGTCACCCACTCTTCCATGCTGCTGTGTTCGCTCCGCTGCATCGAATGTCGAACCGCTATCTGTGCAATCCCAATCAAAATGGCTCGCGCGTGCCGTACAGCAGCATTCTTGTATTTAATTAATTAAGCCCGTTAGCCCCGCCCCTTTGTGATCTGATATGGGTGAAAATATAATGTGCACTCATAACGATTAATGAAGGGGCGGGGCTAATGGAATTACTTCATTAGATAAAAGAAAGCTGCTTTTCGGCGCGCGCGAGCCATTTCGATCGGGATTCCGCAGACAACGGACCGTTCGGAGAATGACAAATTCTAAGAGTCCTATGAAATTTTCTCGTAAGATTCTGCATTTGGTTAAGAAATGTTGGTTATCTAAAATACGTATTGTTGCGAAGAATAACAACAGAAATTTGACTCAAGACGAAGTTTCTTCATAATACCAAATATTATCTCTTGGCATCTGTCTGTCCGAGCGACTTTAACCGATGGGTGGTTGCTGTAGAAAGTTTCCACTGAGGCGGCGTCTTCATTGATTTTATACAAAAGCCACCATTTTATACAAAAGAAGGTTGATTCGACTATCCGAAATAATCTATCTTCAAAGTACAAAACTCAATCGTAAATAGCGAATTTGATAGCGCGTCGGAGGGAGATGATGCAGTAAATTTTAATGGATGGAATCGCTAACAGCAACCTAGCTACCACGCCAAACCCGATGCCACCGAAACAGTCCATTTTCGCAAATAACTCTTTCTTTCCATAAAATGTTGGTCCTGAGAAGAACCAATTTTCTTTTTCCAATGCGCCTTTCTAATAACTAACTGTATCCAATCGCTTGTCGACACTGTCCGTCCGGCACTGTGGAATCCGGCTCTGTGGAATCCCGATCAAAATGGCTCGCGCGCGCCGGACAACAGCCTTCTTGTATTAAATAAATTAGGCCCGTTAGCCTCTCCCCTTTGCGATCCGATATGGGTGTAAACATAATGTGCACTCATAACGATTAATGAAAGGGCGGGGCTAATTGAATTACTTCATTAGATATAAGAAAGTTGCTTTTCGGCGCGCGCGAGCCATTTCGATCGGGATTCCGCAGACAACGGACCGTAAGATGCGTATTGTTGCGAGGAATGACAACTCCTTTCCAACTAAGTGACACCACAATTTGTTATAAATTTTCAGCATCGGCATTGGCGGTGCGGGATCGCCACAGTGCTATTTTTATGGTCAACCCTTTCTTCATTTAAAATGCTGGTTCGTTGAGGTTGAATAATCTGCAGCAACACATCGAGCACCACCACCAATGCGATGGATTTCCGTTGAAAATATTACCGGCGCCTCCATGATGCTGTGTCCGCTCCGCTGCTATCGCTTTGATGCGTCCTCTTTGCTTGAAATCTTATTCAAACTGAGGATAAGATCCAAACCCGCAAGTGATTGATTTTTGATGTCTGTGCTAGTGATGCATGTACATGATTGGTTAGTTTACCTATTTCTAAACCTTTTATCAATTATCAATAATAAATAGTTGAAAATAGTATTTTCATATGAGTACAAAGAAGCGTTGACTCATCCTTGATCGAATGGTCCAAAAAAAATTGAAAATCTATCGAGAAACGACTGAGCTATTAAAGTTTAAAGTCTATCATATTTTCGTGATGGTCCTCTATTTTCGCAATCGTAAAGTGTACCCCAATATAGAAAAGACAGTCGTAGTCCTACGTCAAAATCGTTGGATGTAAACACGGTGACCCTTTCCAGTTTCACAATAGCCGGGCAATCAGTGGAGAATGGTGAAAGCTTCCAATATCATGGTAGCCAGTGGCGCCGGGAGTGGGTGGGACAAGTAGGACATGTCTTACGCATGAAAATACCTGGGTAGGACAGTCGAAGCATTGTCCTACCCATGATTATGGTAAGAACATACAATGTGTATAACTAAAAACCCAGATTAATCCACCTAGCGGTGATGGTGCCTTTCTCGTTCGTTCAAAAGGTTTGGAAAAATCTAAAATAACACCAATATGTGGATTGGTCTTATTTTTCATATTTGTTTATATGCATAAAAAAAATTCTCGCCAAACGCAATTTGTTGCAAACAAATCGGATGAGCATAAGAGCAAAAAATGGCATTTTATTTTATTATAAAATAAGTATTTTCGCCATAACTTTTGACCCAATTGTACGATCCAGCCAAGTTTCTATAGGAAACAATGGGACAAGATTCTGCGTCGAATGCAATCTGTTGCGAGCGACCTGAGAAGCACACATATTGCACATCAATCACAGTAACTTATATATGACCGGATTCAGTCACAATATGGTTACTGCAACCAGATTTATTGAACTTGTGTTGCTTGAGGAATAGATGAAGTCTAAGTGCTTAAAAAGTGAGCTAGACTTTTTTGAACTCTTTTTCACAATAAATAGTAATTCTACAAAAACTTCTAAGCCCATAGTCCGATCTGGCCAATTTCATATAAGAATCAATGAGACATTCTGCGTCGAATGCAATTTAATGCGAGCAAATCGGTTGAGGAAAAGTACCTGAAAAATGAGTGACATTTTTTTAGCGATTTTTCCATAAAAACCCAGATTAATCCACCTAGCGGTGATGGTGCCTTTCTCGTTCGTTCAAAAGGTTTGGAAAAATCTCAAATAACACCAATATGTGGATTGGTCTTATTTTTCATATTTGTTTATATCCATAAAAAAATTATCGCCAAACGCAATTTTTTTGCAAACAAATCGGACGAGAATAAGAGCAAAACATTGTATTTTATTTTGTAGTTTTAAAATTAGTATTTTCGCCATAACTTTTGACCCAATTGTACGATCCGGCCAAGTTTCTATAGGAAACAATGGGACAAGATTCTGCGTCGAATGCAATCTGTTGCGAGCGACCTGAGAAGCACACATATTGCACATCAATCACAGTAACTTATATATGACCGGATTTAGTCACAATATGGTTCCTGCAACCAGATTTGTTGAAATTGTTGCTTGGGGAATAGATGAAGTATAAGTGCTAAGAAAGTGAGCTAGACTTTTTGAACTCTTTTTCACAATAAATAGTAATTTGACCATGACATCTAAGCCCATAGTCCGATCTGGCTAATTTTCAATAAGAAAATATGAGACATTCTGCGTCGAATGCAATTTAATGCGAGCAAATCGGTCGAGGAAAAGTGCCTGAGAAATGAGTGACATTTTTTTAGCGATTTTTTCATAAAAAAATGGTATAATTTTCGATCCCATAGTCCGATATGGCAAATTTTCAATAGGAAATAACGGGACAGGATTCTACGTCGAATGCAACTTGTTGTGAGCAAATCGATTGAGGATAAGTGCCCGGAAAATGAGTGACATTTTTTACGCGATTTTTTCGTATGAATTTGTATTTTGGCCATAACTTCTGATCCCATAGTTCGATCTGGCCAATTTCAAATAGGAAATAATGGGACAGGATTCTACATTGCATGCAACTTGTTGCGAGCAAATCGGTTGAGAATAAGTTCCCGAAAAATGAGTTACATTTTTTACGCGATTTTTTCGTATGAATTTGTATTTTGGCCATAACTTCTGATACCATAGTCCGATCTAACCAATTTCAAATAGGAAACAATGGGACAGGATTCTGCGTCAAATGTAACTTGTTGCAAGCAAATCGGTTGAGGATAAGTGTCCGAAAAATGAGTGACATTTTTTACGCGATTTTTTCATATGAATTTGTATTTTGGCCATAACTTCTGATCCCATAGTCCGATCTGACCAATTTCAAATAGAAAATAATGGGGCAGGATTCTGCGTCAAATGCAACTTGTTGCAAGCAAATCGGTTGAGGATAAGTGTCCGAAAAATGAGTGACATTTTTTACGCGATTTTTTCATATGAATTTGTATTTTGGCCATAACTTCTGATCCCATAGTCCGATCTGACCAATTTCAAATAGGAAACAATGGGACAGGATTCTGCGTCGAATGCAACTTGTTGCGAGCAAATCGGTTGAGGATAAGTGCCCGAAAAATGAGTGACATTTTTTGAGTAGTTTTGCGCACACACACACACACATACACACACACACATACACACACACACACACACACACACACACACACACACACACACACACACACACACACACACACACACACACACACACACACACACACACACACTGTCGGGGCACCATCAGTGCGGAAGTTTCCTTCACCGGAACTGGTGGACCACCCTCGACGCCGGGGGAAGTCAGGAGGATTCGAGTCAGGAAGATCGGTGCATGACCGTCGAGGGATCGAGACTACGTTGCAGTGGAGCAGTGGATTAGCCAGCCAGTCGGCGAACTAGCCTAAGCTAGGGGCCGGAATGTTAGAAGAAGTGCAGGAGCACAGCCCCCCAAGTAGTCGCAGCATCCCGTGGTCCCAGGGGATCGAGGCAAGGAAGATAAGGGACCCGGTTTATCCGGGAGGCACATTTTTAGCAGGTCGGGAGGAGCCCATCCCTGTTCGCCTTCGAGCATAGTGTGGATGCTCGAGGTGTCTGTCGCGCAGATTTTTGATGGCCTTTAACCCTTGTAAAAAAAAAAAAAAAAAAAAAAAAACACACACACACACACACACACACACACACACAGGGGGGGGCAGCAGGGACTTTGTCCAAGGGCTTGACGACCCCTCCCCATGGCCACTGCGAGTTAGGGGGCCTGTCTAGGATGTGGTGGGGTTTGACAGTGGGCTCTGTAGATCCTCTATAAAAAGCTGCATGTGTCTGCAAGCAGGCCCTATCACAGCGACCGTGCGCCGCTCAAAGCACACAAGCCCAAGAGGATTGCCAACCGGCACATCAGGATTCATACCAGTAAGATCCTGATTATGGTATACTGGTCACGGCAAACGACATTGGACGATTCTCGGTTTATGGATAGGACTAGGCGTATATGGGCTGACAGTCGAGCTATTCTGTTTCCTGAGTAAAAAAGAGTGACATCTTCTTGAAATGGCAAGCAGGCTAATGGTTCGTCTGCCTCCGTCCCGATAAACAACCTGGCAGGCCTCCGGTAACGCTCAAAACCTGTCACCTAGACTGGTGGGTAGTAGGTTCAGATGCACCATTCCTGATTTACACCGATCCGGCTCTGAACACGGTGTTATAAGGCACCGGAGTCAACCCTTGCATGGACCTCACTGTTTACAAAGGCACCCATGGGATCATAAGAGGCGACTATCTACAACAGGTAGAGATAACGGCCCGGAGGGGGGACCCTTTTAACATGGAAACAAATTCTACAAACAACGAAGGAGCAGGCGGAGCGAATGTTTTCGCAAAGAGTGGGAAGCTGCAGCGATCTCCAGTGATGTCGCAGGCAGCAGTAGCGAGTACCAGTAGTACGGCCAAGACTGCTGAGTACCAGGCAGGCCAACAGGAGCTAGGATCCGGGAATAGGGTGTCCACCCAAAAATCGGAAAGTAGTGCGACTCAGGAGGAGCTACAATTCGGGAGGTCCAACCTGATGGAGGTGCGGAAGCGAGTCAACGAGCTTTATGACTTCGTGAAGGACAAGCACAATGTTCACACGAAGATCAAGCTTCTAGTGACAAGCATTAAGTCCGCCGTAAAAGCAGCCGAACACGAACAGATCGCGCTGAAAAAGAAAGCCGAAGCAGCTGAAAAGGTGCTGAAAGATGCGGCGGAGCATACAGCAGTTGAGACACAGCAGGCACCCAAAAGTCCCCTGAACCACTCGCACGGAAAACGAGGAAGGGATTCGCCTGGAGAGCAGGAAGGCACGAAAAGCAACGGAACGTGCAAGACTTTGCCAGCGTTCTGAAGGAACGTGTCAAGGATGGTGAGTGGCAGACCGTGGAAAACCAGCGGGAGAAGAGGAAGCAGCAGAAGGAGAATGTGGAAAAGAGGAAGGAACAGAAGAAACAAGAAAAACGTCGTTCTCCTCGGGAGAGAGTTAAAGGTGATGCCCTGATCGTAGAAGCGAGCGATAAAACGTCGTACGCAGCGATCCTGAAGAAAGTGAGAGAGGACACGGAGCTAAAAGACTTGGGTGAGAAAGTGGTGAGAACTAGGCGTACCCAGAAGGGGGAGTTGTTGTTCGAGCTGAAGAAGGATCCCACGATCAAGAGCTCGGCCTTCCGGGAGCTCATTGCCAATTCATTGGGCAGTGACGGTAACGTAAGAGCTCTAACGCAGGAAGCAGTGGTCGAGTGCAGAGACCTGGACGAGATCACGACGGAAGACGAACTGAGGGATGCACTGGTCTCACAATGCAAGCTGGGGGAAGTGCAAATTACGGTTCGACTAAGGAAAGCGTACGGTGGCACACAAGTAGCAGCGATACGACTACCAGCAGAGGCTGCCAACCAAATGGTGGAGGCGGGCAAGGTAAAAGTGCTTCAAATGCATGGCGTTTGGCCACCAGGCGCGAAACTGCAAAGGCCCGGATAGATCCGGTCTATGTAGGAAATGTGGTGAAGAAGGACACGTTGCTAGGGACTGCACGAAGCAACCAAGATGCCTGCTCTGCAAACCGGAGGATGGAAACGACCACATGACGGGTGGCTTTCAATGCCCTGCCTACAAGAAGGCGATGGCGGGCCGAGATTAATGGAGATCATCCAGTTGAATCTCAACCATTGCGACACCGCACAGCAACTGTTGTGGCAGTCGACAACAGAAGCAATGTGTGACGTGGCAATTATTGCTGAACCGTATCGGATCCCTCCTGACAACGGCAACTGGGTGGCGGATTCATCGGGATTGCAGCTATCCAAGTGATGGGCAAATTCCTATTCAAGAAGTGGTAGACAGCTCAAGCGAAGGTTTCGTTATCTCCAAAATCAACGGGATCTTCGTGTGTAGCTGCTACGCACCCCCAAGATGGACTTTGGAGCAGTATAACCGGATGCTGAACTCACTCACGGAGAAGCTGATCGGCCGAAAACCGGTAATCATAGGAGGCGACTTCAACGCTTGGGCAGTGGAGTGGGGAAGCAGGCTGACTAACCCCAGAGGTTACAGTTTGCTGGAGTCGTTGGCAAAGCTGGACGTCAGGATGTGCAACGAAGGTACCGTTAGTACATTTCGCAGAGATGGCAGGGAGTCCATCATCGACGTCACGTTCTGTAGTCCGTCGCTGGTGAGGAACATGAACTGGAGAGTTAGTGAGGACTATACACATAGTGATCATCAGGCGATCCGGTATTGTGTTGGAACACGAATGCCGACGGTACGGCGAGAGATTAGGAATAGCGGGCGAAAATGGAAGGCGAAGGACTTCGACAAAGATCTTTTATCGAAGCACTCCGAGCGGACAGCGGCGCTACAAATCTCGATGCAGACGAGCTGACAGAAACTCTTGCGAGGGCATGCGATGCGACGATGCCAAGGAGACTGGAGCCAAGGAAAAGCCGGCGGCTAAATTACTGGTGGAACGATACTCTTGCTAGCCTTCGTGCTGCGTGTCTCAGAGCCAGAAGACACTTTCAGAGAGCAAGGTCTGAAACAGTCAGAGAGGAGCGTAAGATAATCTTCCGTGAAGCTAGATCGGCCTTCAAACGGGAGATTAAAGTCAGCCAATCCAACTGCTTCAAGGAGTTGTGCCGAGAAGCTGACGCTGATCCTTGGGGCAACGCTTATTGGGTCGAAACAGCGAGGATCAGCGGTCCAGCGACATCAGCAAAAATGTGTGCGAATAGACTGAAGATCATCGTGGATGGTCTTTTTCCCGCAGCATGATTCTACGACGTGGCAACCTACACCGTACGAAAATGAAGACCGAGTAACCATTGCAGGTTTGCAAGTCTCCAACGACGAGCTGTCATCAGTGGCGAAAGGTCTGAAGATGAAGAAAGCTCCGGGTCCGGATGGAATTCCAAACGTGGCTCTGAAAACTGCGATACTGGCGTTTCCAGATTTGTTTAGGATGGTGCTGCAGAAATGCCTAGCAGATGGTAACTTTCCGGATAGGTGGAAGATCCAGAAACTAGTATTGCTGCCGAAACCAGGGAAACCGCCGGGGAATCCAGCATCGTATAGGCCCATATGCCTGCTGGATACACTGGGGAAGCTTCTGGAAAGGATTATCCTTAATCGGCTGACGCAGTTCACTGAAGGCGAGACCGGCTTATCGGAAATGCAGTTCGGATTCCGAAAAGGCAGATCGACGGTGGACGCAATCAGGACGGTCATTGAAGTTTCAGAGAAAGCGGCCAAGAAGAAGAGGTGCGGCAATCGATTCTGCGCTATAGTAACGATTGACGTCAAAAACGCTTTTAACAGTGCCAGCTGGGAGGCTATCGCCGCAGCGCTGCACGGTATGCGGGTTCCTGACTACTTGTGTAGAATCATTGAAAGTTACTTCCAGAACCGGATCCTGGTTTACGAAACGAATTCGGGGCAGAAGTCGATTAGGGTTACGGCAGGTGTTCCGCAAGGTTCCATTTTAGGCCCGACGCTGTGGAACATTATGTATAACGGAGTTCTAAAACTGAAGTTGCCCAAAGGCGTGAAGATTTTCGGATTCGCGGATGATGTCGTTCTAACGATAACCGGAGAGTCGCTGGAAGAGGTAGAAATGCTGGTGGCGGAGACGACCGACGCAGTTGAAAACTGGATGAATGGAGTCAAACTGCAGCTTGCTCACCACAAAACAGAAGTGATGCTGGTTAGCAACTGCCGCGAGATCCAGCGGATCCAGCTTACCATAGGAGGGCACAACATACCGTCCGTGCGGGCTTTGAGGCATCTAGGAGTGATGATCGACGACCGGTTGAATTTCAACACCCATGTAGACTATTCCTGCGAAAAGGCATCTAAAATGGTCAGTGCGTTTGCAAGGATCATGCCGAACGTGGGTGGTCCTAAAAGCAGCAGTAGGCGTCTTCTGGCAGCAGTAGCATCCTCGATACTGAGGTACGGAGCTCCAGCCTGGGGAGCTGCGCTCAAGACGAAACGTAACCGCAGAAAGTTGAACAGCGTGTTTCGCCTAATGGCCGTTCGAGTCGCGAGTGCGTACCGAACCATTTCCTCGGAGGCAGTTTGCGTTATCGCAGGGATGATTCCAATCTGCATAACCCTAGCAGAGGATATCGAGTGTTACCAACGGAGAGATACCAGAAATGTGAGGAAGACGGTGAGACTGGACTCTATGGTGAAGTGGCAGCAGGAGTGGGACAATGCGGATAATGGAAGGTGGACCCACCGGCTCATCCCCAATGTGTCGACGTGGGTGTATAGGGAGCATGGAGAGGTGAACTTTTACCTCACACAGTTCCTTTCCGGACATGGCTGTTTCCGTCACTATCTGCATCGGTGTGGCCATGCGTCATCGCCATCCTGCCCGGCGTGTATCAACATAGAGGAGACTCCAGAACACGTGGTATTCGATTGCCCAAGGTTTGCTGAAGTACGTAGAGGAATGCCTGCCCTACGGGCGGACAACATCGCAGAGCGAATGTGTCGCGATGAGGGTACGTGGAATGCAGTAAGCAGAGTCGTGACGCAAATACTGTCAGAGCTGCAGCGTCAATGGAGAAGGGACCAGCAAATAAGCGTCGGTTTGGAGCGAAATCCAGCACAGTGAGCAGTGTTTGGTTTCGGGTCGTCGGGGCGCCAGCGAACCGGAAGTCTTCTGCCAACCGGAATCGTTGGACCGACCTCGGCACTTGAATTGCCAACCTGCTGAAGAAAGAAGAAAGAAGAAGGAAGTGCTTCGGGTATGTAGGGCACCGCCAGTGCGGACGTCATCCACCACCGGAACTGTCGGACCACCTCTGCAACCCGAAGACGAAGACGGCGCAATGCGCGAAAGCGTCCCCTGCGATAGCCGCCGGTAGTCGGGGCACCATCAGTGCGGAAGTTTCCTTCACCGGAACTGGTGGACCACCCTCGACGCCGGGGGAAGTCAGGAGGATTCGAGTGAGGAAGTTTGCGGTACGACCGCCGAGGGATCGAGACAACGTAGCAGTGGATCTCAGCAAGCCAGTCGGCGAACTAGCCTAAGCTAGGGGCCGGAATTTTAGAAGAAGTGCATGAGCACAGCCCCCCTCCCCAAAGTAGTCGCAGCATCCCGTGGTCCTGGTCCTGATCGAGGCAAAGAGGATAAGGGACCCAGTTTATCCGGGAGGCACATTTTTAGCAGGTCGGGAGGAGCCCATCCCTGTTCGCCTTCGAGCATAGTGTGGATGCTCAAGGTGTCTGTCGCTTTGAATTTTTGATGGCCTTTACCCCTTGTAAAAAAAAAAAAAAAAACACACACACACAGGGGGCAGCAGGGACTTTGTCCAAGGGCTTGACGACCCCTCCCCATGGCCACTGCGAGTTAGGGGGCCTGTCTAGGATGTGGTGGGGTTTGACAGTGGGCTCTGTTGATCCTCTATAAAAAGCTGCATGTGTCTGCAAGCAGGCCCTATCACAGCGACCGTGCGCCGCTCAAAGCACACAAGCCCAAGAGGAGTGCCAACCGGCACATCAGGATTCATACCAGTAAGATCCTGATTATGGTATACTGGTCACGGCAAACGACATTGGACGATTCTCGGTTTATGGATAGGACTAGGCGTATATGGGCTGACAGTCGAGCGAGCCAGTTTTCTAAGTAAAACCGAGTGACCTCTTCCTGACAAGGCAAGCAGGCTACTGGTTCGTTTGCCTCCCTCCCGATACTCAACCTGGCATGCCTCCGGTAACGCTCAAAACCTGTCACCTATACCTGTGGGTAGTAGGTTCAGACGCACCATTTCTGATTTAAGCCGATCCGGCTCTGAACACGGTGTTATAAGGCACCGGAGTCAACCCTTGCATGGACCTCACTGTTTACAAAGGCACCCATGGGATCACAAGAGGCGACTATCTACAACAGGTAGAGATAACGGAGGGGACCCTTTTAACATGGAAACAAATTCTACAAACAACGAAGGAGCAGGCGGGGCGAATGTTTTCGCAAAGAGTGGGAAGCTGCAGCGATCTCCAGTGATGTCGCAGGCAGCAGTAGCGAGTACCAGTAGTACGGCCAAGACTGCTGAGTACCAGGCAGGCCAACAGGAGCTAGGATCCGGGAATAGGGTGTCCACCCAAAAATCGGAAAGTAGTGCTACTCAGGAGGAGCAACAAGTCAGGGGGTCCAACGTGATGGGGGTGCGGAAGCGAGTCAACGAGCTTTATGACTTCGTGAAGGACAAGCACCATGTTCACACGAAGATCAAGCTTCGAGTGACGAGCATTAAGTCCGCCGTAAAAGCAGCCGAACACGAACAGATCGCGCTGAAAAGAAAGCCGAAGCAGCTGAAAAGGTGCTGAAAGATGCGGCGGAGCATACAGCACTTGAGACACAGCAGGCACCCAAAAGTCCCCGAACCACTCGCACGGAAAAACGAGGAAGAGATTCGCCTGGAGAGCAGGAAGGCACGAAAAAGCAACGGAACGTGCAAGACTTTGCCAGCGTTCTGAAGGAACGTGTCAAGGATGGTGAGTGGCAGACCGTGGAAAACCAGCGGGAGAAGAGGAAGAAGCAGAAGGAGAATGTGGAAAAGAAGAAGGAACAGAAGAAAAAAGAAAAACGTCGTTCTCCTCGGGAGAAAGTTAAAGGTGATGCCCTGATCGTAGAAGCGAGCGATAAAACGTCGTACGCAGCGATCCTGAAGAAGGTGAGAGAGGACCCGGAGCTAAAAGATTTGGGTGAGAAAGTGGTGAGAACTAGGCGTACCCAGAAGGGGGAGTTGCTGTTCGAGCTGAAGAAGGATCCCACGATCAAGAGCTCGGCCTTCCGGGAGCTCATTGCCAATTCATTGGGCAGTGACGGTAACGTAAGAGCTCTAACGCAGGAAGCAGTGGTCGAGTGCAGAGACCTGGACGAGATCACGACGGAAGACGAACTGAGGGATGCACTGGTCTCACAATGCAAGCTGGGGGAAGTGCAAATGACGGTTCGACTGAGGAGAGCGTACGGTGGCACACAAGTAGCAGCGATACGACTACCAGCAGAGGCTGCCAACCAAATGGTGGAGGCGGGCAAGGTAAAAGTAGGATGGTCGGTGTGCCCGTTGAGATTCGCCCCACGTAGCACCAAGCAGATGGAGCGATGCTTCAAATGCATGGCGTTTGGCCACCAGGCGCGAAACTGCAAAGGCCCGGATAGATCCGGTCTATGTAGGAAATGTGGTGAAGAAGGACACGTTGCTAGGGACTGCACGAAGCAACCAAGATGCCTGCTCTGCAAACCGAAGGACGGAAACGACCATACGACGGGCGGCTTCCAATGCCCTGCATACGAGAAGGCGATGGCGGGCCCGGATTAATAACGAGCATCCAGTTAAATCTCAATCATTGTGACACCGCACAGCATCTGTTGTGGCAGTCGACAACAGAAGCAATGTTATTGCTGAACCGCATCGGATCTCTTCTGATAACGGCAACTGGGTGGTGAATTCATTGGAAATTGCGGCTAACCAAGTGAAGGGAAAATTCCCTATTCAAGAAGTGGCAGACAGCTCAAGCCAAGGTTTCGTAATCTCCAAAATTAACGGGATCTTCGTGTGTAGCTGCTACGCACCCCCAAGGTGGACTTTGGAGCAGTATAACCGGATGCTGAACTCACTCACGGAGAAGCTGATCGGCCGAAAACCGGTAATCATAGGAGGCGACTTCAACGCTTGGGCAGTGGAGTGGGGAAGCAGGCTGACTAACCCCAGAGGTTACAGTTTGCTGGAGTCGTTGGCAAAACTGGACGTCAGGCTGTGCAACGAAGGTACCGTTAGTACATTTCGCAGAGATGGCAGGGAGTCCATCATCGACGTCACGTTCTGCAGTCCGTCGCTGGTGAGGAACATGAACTGGAGAGTTAGTGAGGACTATACACATAGTGATCATCAGGCGATCCGGTATTGTGTTGGAACACGAATGCCGACGGTACGGCGAGAGATTAGGAATAGCGGGCGAAAATGGAAGGCGAAGGACTTCGATAAAGATCTTTTTATCGAAGCACTCCGAGCGGACAGCGGCGCTACAAATCTCGATGCAGACGAGCTGACAGAAACTCTTGCGAGGGCATGCGATGCGACGATGCCAAGGAGACTGGAGCCAAGGAAAAGCCGGCGGCTAAATTATTGGTGGAACGATACTCTTGCTAGCCTTCGTGCTGCGTGTCTCAGAGCCAGAAGACACTTTCAGAGAGCAAGGTCTGAAACAGTCAGAGAGGAGCGTAAGATAATCTTCCGTGAAGCTAGATCGGCCTTCAAACGGGAGATTAAAGTCAGCCAATCCAACTGCTTCAAGGAGTTGTGCCGAGAAGCTGACGCTGATCCTTGGGGCAACGCTTATCGGGTCGTAACAGCGAGGATCAGGGGTCCAGCGACGCCAGCGGAAATGTGTCCGGACAAGCTGAAGATCATCGTTGATGGTCTCTTCCCGCAGCATGATTCTACGATGTGGCCACCTACACCGTACGTAGATGAAGACGGAGTAACCATTGCAGGTATGCAAGTCTCCAACGACGAGCTGTCATCAGTGGCGAAAGGTCTGAAGATGAAGAAAGCTCCGGGTCCGGATGGAATTCCAAACGTGGCTCTGAAAACTGCGATACTGGCGTTTCCAGATTTGTTTAGGATGGTGCTGCAGAAATGCCTAGCAGATGGTAACTTTCCGGATAGGTGGAAGATCCAGAAACTAGTATTGCTGCCGAAACCAGGGAAACCGCCGGGAATCCAGCATCGTATAGGCCCATATGCCTGCTGGATACACTGGGGAAGCTTCTGGAAAGGATTATCCTTAATCGGCTGACGCAGTTCACTGAAGGCGAGACCGGCTTATCGGAAATGCAGTTCGGATTCCGAAAAGGCAGATCGACGGTGGACGCAATCAGGACGGTCATTGAAGTTTCAGAGAAAGCGGCCAAGAAGAAGAGGCGCGGCAATCGATTCTGCGCTATAGTAACGATTGACGTCAAAAACGCTTTTAACAGTGCCAGCTGGGAGGCTATCGCCGCAGCGCTGCACGGTATGCGGGTTCCTGACTACTTGTGTAGAATCATTGAAAGTTACTTCCAGAACCGGATCCTGGTTTACGAAACGAATTCGGGGCAGAAGTCGATTAGGGTTACCGCAGGTGTTCCGCAAGGTTCCATTTTAGGCCCGACGCTGTGGAACATTATGTATAACGGAGTTCTAAAACTGAAGTTGCCCAAAGGCGTGAAGATTTTCGGATTCGCGGATGATGTCGTTCTAACGATAACCGGAGAGTCGCTGGAAGAGGTAGAAATGCTGGTGGCGGAGACGACCGACGCAGTTGAAAACTGGATGAATGGAGTCAAACTGCAGCTTGCTCACCACAAAACAGAAGTGATGCTGGTTAGCAACTGCCGCGAGATCCAGCGGATCCAGCTTACCATAGGAGGGCACAACATACCGTCCGTGCGGGCTTTGAGGCATCTAGGAGTGATGATCGACGACCGGTTGAATTTCAACACCCATGTAGACTATTCCTGCGAAAAGGCATCTAAAATGGTCAGTGCGTTTGCAAGGATCATGCCGAACGTGGGTGGTCCTAAAAGCAGCAGTAGGCGTCTTCTGGCAGCAGTAGCATCCTCGATACTGAGGTACGGAGCTCCAGCCTGGGGAGCTGCGCTCAAGACGAAACGTAACCGCAGAAAGTTGAACAGCGTGTTTCGCCTAATGGCCGTTCGAGTCGCGAGTGCGTACCGAACCATTTCCTCGGAGGCAGTTTGCGTTATCGCAGGGATGATTCCAATCTGCATAACCCTAGCAGAGGATATCGAGTGTTACCAACGGAGAGATACCAGAAATGTGGGGAAGACGGTGAGACTGGACTCTATGGTGAAGTGGCAGCAGGAGTGGGACAATGCGGATAATGGAAGGTGGACCCACCGGCTCATCCCCAATGTGTCGACGTGGGTGTATAGGGAGCATGGAGAGGTGAACTTTTACCTCACACAGTTCCTTTCCGGACATGGCTGTTTCCGTCACTATCTGCATCGGTGTGGCCATGCGTCATCGCCATCCTGCCCGGCGTGTATCAACATAGAGGAGACTCCAGAACACGTGGTATTCGATTGCCCAAGGTTTGCTGAAGTACGTAGAGGAATGCCTGCCCTACGGGCGGACAACATCGCAGAGCGAATGTGTCGCGATGAGGGTACGTGGAATGCAGTAAGCAGAGTCGTGACGCAAATACTGTCAGAGCTGCAGCGTCAATGGAGAAGGGACCAGCAAATAAGCGTCGGTTTGGAGCGAAATCCAGCACAGTGAGCAGTGTTTGGTTTCAGGTCGTCAGGGCGCCAGCGAACCGGAAGTCTTCTGCCAACCGGAATCGTTGGACCGACCTCGGCACTTGAATTGCCAACCTGCTGAAGAAAGAAGAAAGAAGAAGGAAGTGCTTCGGGTATGTAGGGCACCGCCAGTGCGGACGTCATCCACCACCGGAACTGTCGGACCACCTCTGCAACCCGAAGACGAAGACGGAGCAATGCGCGAAAGCGTCCCCTGCGATAGCCGCCGGTAGTCAGGGCACCATCAGTGCGGAAGTTTCCTTCACCGGAACTGGTGGATCACCCCCGATTCCGGGGGACGTCAAGAGGATTCGAGTGAGGAAGTTTGCGGAACGACCGCCGAGGGATCGAGACAACGTAGCAGTGGATCTCAGCAAGCCAGTCGGCGAACTAGCCTAAGCTAGAGGCCGGAATTTTAGAAGAAGTGCATGAGTACAGCCCCCGAAGTAGTCGCAGCATCCCGTGGTCCCGGGGGGATCGAGGCAAGGAGGATAAGGGACCCGGTTTATCCGGGAGGCACATTTAGCAGGTCAGGAGGAGCCCATCCCTGTTCGCCTTCGAGCATAGTGTGGATGCTCAAGGTGTCTGTCGCGCAGATTTTTGATGGCCTTTAACCCTTCTAAAAAAAAAACACACACACACACACACCACACACACACACACACACACACACACATTCACACACGCACACAGTGGGGCAGCAGGGACTTTGTCCAAGGGCTTGACGACCCCTCCCCATGGCCACTGCGAGTTAGACCGGGACCATCGTCCCTAACCCCTAATCCCAAGGCGTCATGCGACCCGTGCCGAGGGGATGCATGGCCAGGGGGTGAAATAATAAGCTAGGCCTTTAACGGAGCCTGTGGGGTACCTGGGCACCCTCCACAGTAATTGTCCCTTACCGCGTTATGCCGGGCCCTGGCGTGCTGGACCTCTTTCCCTGAGCAACTCGTGGGACCAAAATGGAAAACCAAGTCAATTCTTCAATTAGTGGTAGTAGTGTAGGCGACAACCCCTTCGCAAGAGGTGGGTTGTTCAGGTCTCCGCCTAGGAGGCCAGAGGCAATAGTCGGCAGCTCAGTGCGCAGCGCCAGCGTGGGTCACTCAACCTTCCTCTCGGCTATAAAAACGCCGGAAGGGGTTATTGACGGCCCATGGCTTGTGAAGGCGATGAACCGCAAACGCGATGGGCTTTCGGCCTTCGAGGTGGCGACGGAACAGCTGGACGCCATCATCGACTTTGCGTCATCGAAGCATAATATCAGCAAGGACCCCAAGAGGAGCTTGCAGAAACTTCGAAAGTCGATGCTGGACGCCAAGCTGGAGAGGGCGGTCGGGACGGCCAAGTGTAAACCCGTGAAATCGGTGGAGTCGAGGTCTACCCAGACTGAGGCCCAAGGATTCGCGGACTCGGGCAAGGTCGAGTCGACCGAAGGCGTGCCAGCTAAGACGGTGGTGTCAAAGTCTACCCAGACTGAGGCTCAAGTATTTGCGGGTACGTCGGGGGTGACTACTCCAACGGAGCAGACACAAAAACGGGGTAGACAGTCTCCAGGGGATGAGCTCCCTGGGGGCCGCTCCAAAACGCGGAGGGTTACTACCCCGAACAAGGGTAGTGGGGCTGGGAAGCTGAACCCCGGTCAGGTTCCTCCAAAACCGGGGGAGGAAGGACCTGGAAAGGTCCGTCCACTCAGGCAAGACGGTGGTAAGGGGTTACGGCAGGCTGAAAGTTCTCAGCCGCACCAGACCAGGGAAATAGAGGGGAATGACGCCTCCTGGACCCTGGTCAAGAACAAGAAGAAAACCGAAGACGTCAAGGGCCGAAAAGAAGACCCAGGGGAATGAGGGTAGCAAGAAGTCTAGGGTAGGCGACAATCGCTCCAGGTGCGATGCCCTAGTCATCACGGCGGACGAGGCTAAGTACTCGGATGTTTTGAAGGCGATGAGGAGTGACGTCAAGCGCGGTGAACTCGGCGCCGACGTACGTCGAATAAGACGTACCCGGATGGGCGAGATGATACTCGAGCTGAAGCGGGGCGTCTCGCAAAAGGGCGCCGCCTACAAGAAGTTGGCGGAGGAGGTCCTAGGCGAGACGGTCAAGGTGAGGGCACTCACGACGGAGGTGAATCTAAGGGTTAAAGACCTGGACGAGATCACTGAAGTCGAAGAGCTCGTCACGGCACTGCGGCGACAGTGTGAAGTGGAGACGCCCACCGCAGCCGTTCGGCTACGGAAAGGTCCGGGAGGGACGCAGGTAGCATTGGTTCGGCTATCTGCAGCGGACGCCTCCAAGGTAGTCAAGTTAGGGAGTGTCAAGGTGGGATGGTCGGTATGCCCTGTGGGCATATACGAGCAACCTGAAGTTTGCTTCAAGTGCCTGGAACCGGGGCACAAGCAATGGGACTGCAAAGGCCCTGACAGAAGCAATCTCTGCCGACGCTGCGGATTGGAGGGACATAAGGAACAATGCTGCACAAACCCTCCCAATTGTTTGATTTGTTCCAGCAAAGCTGTGAACAGCAAGGACCCCATGGGGGCTCGATGTGCCAACGTTTAAGCGTGCTGCAAAATCAAAGTGCAGGTAAAGCAGCTGGCTTGCTCGGCTTCGCCCGAGTGTTTGGTGTGCGCAGGTTTAGAGGAAACGGCGGAACACGTGTTGTTCGTGTGCTCACGTTTTCGCGCAATGCGTGACCACATGCTTGCCACATGTGGTCTGGACACTACCCCGGACAACCTAGTTCGGAGGATGTGTAAAGACGAAGTTGGCTGGAACGCCGTTTTATCGGCTAACGCCCAAATCGTCTCGGAGCTACACAGAAGGTGGCGCGTGGACTCAAGGATGGCTAGTTCAGGCGCCAATAAGAGGTGGTCCAAGGGATCGGAGTCGGCTGCATGGGTCATACCGGTGGTCATGCTCTGTGGTCGAACTCGATCCTTTTATCGAACAAGTGGCCGCGCGAAGAACAACATGGTATCGTCGCTTTCGCGGCGTCGGTCAACCGGGCGGGTTCCGAGCCCGAGGACGGAAAGGGGTCCTCGTCAAGGCTGGGGCAGGCGTAGGCCTCGCGTCGGCAAGTCCCTCTGTCTGCTGGCGAATAGGCCCTATCGCAGAAAGGTCAATTTGGGGTGCACGCGGCATCATCATTCTTGATACCAGTCGTGCAGAGGGAAGCAGGCGCGAAGTCGACCCTGCCCACCTTCCGAGGACATAGGGCGTGGTAAGGCCACCTGGAAAGCCGGCAATGCGCTGGCACGATACCATGGTGTTCTTCTAAAAAAGCGAGTCACGATGTTCGATGCTGCAAGGACACGCAGCTAACCTCGAGGGTGCGTCATGCACTGGCCCCCTTTGAAGCATTACTTTCTGGTTGTACCGAAGGGACGATGGGCTTGGCGGCAATGGAAACGGTTTAGCTGGTCAGGATGCAGCCCTGCCTCCCTCATTGGAGGTGGCCCCTAACCCAGCACTTCCTGGTCAACCCAGGATGTCTGTTGAGCAGATTCCCCCTCCATTGTTTAGGAAGAAAAACAAAAACACACACACACACACAGACATCACCTGGCTCGGTGAGCACGTTTCGGAGAGATGGGAGGGAGTCTATCATCGACATCACATTCTGCAGTCCTTCGTTGATGGCAAGTATGGACTGGAGAGTTAGCGAGGAGTACACCCACAGCGACCACCAGGCGATTCGCTACCGTATTGGCCAACGAAATCCTGGTGCAACACGAAGAAGGATATCCAGTGATCGGAGGTGGAAAACGAAAGCCTTTAACAAAGACCTATTCGTTGAAGCACTTCGACCGGACAGCAGTACTGAGATCATTGATGCGGCCGAGCTAACAAGAATGATGGTAAGGGCTTGCGACGCTACGATGCCACGAAAACTAGAACCGAGAAGCAATCGGCGTCCAGCTTACTGGTGGAACGATAGGCTCAGTACGCTACGCGCTGCTTGCCTCAAAGCTCGGAGGCGGGCACAGAGAGCAAGGACGGAACCAGAGAGAGGAACGCAAAGCGGTGTTCCGGGAAGCTAGGACCGCATTGAAACGGGCTATCCAGCTCAGCAAGTCAGACTGCTACAAGGAGCTGTGCCGAGAAGCAGACGCCAACCCCTGGGGGGACGCGTATCGGGTCGTGATGGCGAAGATCAAAGGCCCATCGACGCCAGCTGAAATGTGCCCGGACAAGTTGAAGGCAATTGTGGAGGGTCTTTTCCCGAAACATGAGCCGACCATGTGGCCGCCAACACCGTACGACGAAGAAGGAGAAGCAAACCCTTAGATCGACAAGTGTCCAATAGTGAGCTTGCGGAAGCGACTAAACGCCTGAAAGCGAAGAAAGCCCCGGGTCCGGATGGAATACCGAACGTTGCGTTAAAAGCTGCGATCCTGGCATATCCGGACATGTTCAGGAAGGCGCTGCAAAAGTGCCTGGACGAAGGCAATTTTCCAGAAATGTGGAAGATCCAGAAGCTGGTGTTGCTGCCTAAGCCAGGAAAGTCACCCGGCAATCCGGCCGCGTACAGGCCTATATGCCTGTTAGACACGCTCAGGAAGCTCCTGGAGAGGATCATCCTAAATAGGCTGACGAAATGTACAGAGGAAGAACGCGGATTGTCGAATATGCAGTTTGGATTCCGTAGAGCAGTTTCGACGGTGGATGCCATTCGAACAGTGCTCGAGAGAGCTGAGAAGGCGTCCAAGCAGAAGAGACGAGGAGATCGGTACTGCGCAGTGGTCACGATAGACGTGAAGAACGCGTTCAACAGCGCCAGCTTTGAAGCCATCGCGACGGCGCTGCACAGAATGCGGGTCCCCAACTATCTGTGCAATATCCTGAAAAGTTATTTTCAGGGTAGAGTTCTGACGTACGATACGAACGAAGGACATAAATCGATGCGCGTTACAGCGGGTGTTCCCCAGGGCTCCATACTTGGTCCAACTCTTTGGAACGGGATGTACGACGGAGTGTTGACTTTGCAGCTACCCAGGAAAGTGAAAATCGTGGGTTTTGCGGACGACGTGTCACTAGCGGTGATGGGCGAGACTCTTGAAGAAGTGGAGGTGTTGGTGATGGAGACGATAGCCATGATCGAGCGCTGGATGAGCGGTGTTAAGCTGCAGATAGCTCACCACAAAACGGAGGTGCTATTAGTCAGCAACTGCAAAGCGATCCAGCGGATGGAGATCGTCGTCGGAGGCCATGGGATTACTTCGAAGCGATCACTGAAGCACTTGGGAGTGATGATCGACGATCGGCTAAATTTCAACAGCCACGTTGACTACGCCTGTGAAAAGTCGGCGAAGGCAATGAACGCAATAGCGAGGATCATGCCAAACGTAGGCGGTCCAAAAAGCAGCACGAGGCGTCTGCTAGTTAGTGTCTCGTCATCGATACTGCGATATGGGGTTCCTGCTTGGGGTAATGCACTGCAAACCAAGCGGAACCGGGAAAAGCTGAAAAGTGTGTTCCGGCTGATGGCCATTCGAGTCGCGAGCGCATATAGAACGATATCGTCAGAGGCTGTATGCGTTATTGCTGGGATGCAACCCATCTGCATCACCCTGGAGGAAGACATCGAGTGTTATCGGCGAAGAGACACCAGAAACGTAAGGAAGGAGGTGAGAATCCGATCGATGGCGAGATGGCAACAAGAGTGGGACAGTACGGAGAAAGGGAGGTGGACCCACCGGCTCATCCCAAACCTGTCGGTGTGGATGAACAGAAAGCATGGTGAAGTGAACTTTCACCTGACGCAGTTTCTGTCGGGTCACGGATGCTTCCGGAAGTACTTACATCGGTTTGGACATACTAATTCACCGTTATGTCAAGAGTGCGAGAATGTCGAAGAGACTCCAGAACACGTGGTATTCGATTGCCCAAGGTTTGCGGAAGTACGTAGAGGAATGCCTGCACTAAGGGCGGACAACATCGCAGAGCGAATGTGTCACGAAGAAGGCACGTGGAATGTGGTCAGCAGAGTCGTGACGCAAATACTGTCAGAACTGCAGCGTAGATGGAGAAGTGACCAGCGAATAAGCGTAGTCTCGGGGGGAAATCCAGTGTGAGTCCAGTGAGCAGTGTTTGGCCTCGGGTCGTCGGGGCGCCAGCGAACCGGAAGTCTTCTGCCAACCGGAATCGTTGGACCGACCTCGGCACTCGAATTGCCAACCTGCTGAAGAAAGAAGAAGGAAGTGCTTCGGGTATGTAGGGCACCGCCAGTGCGGACGTCACCCACCACCGGAACTGTCGGACCACCTCTGCAACCCGAAGACGAAGACGGCGCAATGCGCGAAAGCGTCCCCTGCGATAGCCGCCGGTAGTCGGGGCACCATCAGTGCGGAAGTTTCCTTCACCGGAACTGGTGGACCACCCTCGACGCCGGGGGAAGTCAGGAGGATTCGAGTCAGGAAGTTCGGTGCATGACCGTCGAGGGATCGAGACTACGTTGCAGTGGAGCAGTGGATTAGCCAGCCAGTCGGCGAACTGGCCTAAGCTAGGGGCCGGAATTTTAGAAGAAGTGCATGAGCACAGCCCCCCCCGAAGTAGTCGCAGCATCCCGTGGTCCCGGGGGGATCGAGGCAAGGAAGATAAGGGACCCGGTTTATCCGGGAGGCACATTTTTAGCAGGTCGGGAGGAGCCCATCCCTGTTCGCCTTCGAGCATAGTGTGGATGCTCGAGGTGTCTGTCGCGCAGATTTTTGATGGCCTTTAACCCTTGTAAAAAAAAAAAAAAAAAAAAAAACACAGACATCACCTCGATTCGTCGAACTGAGTCGATTGGTATATAACACTATGGGTCTCCGGGCCTTCTATAAAAAGTTTGTTTTTGGAGCGATCGTATAGCCTTTACCGTATACTTAGTATACGAGAAAGGCAAAAATCTAATACTTTTTCAATTTCTAGATCGAAAAAAAAATCGTTCAAACTTCAGAGAATTTCTGGAATTTTATAAGAATAGATAGACCGACAGGCGAATTGGACAAGAGTTGAACATTGAAACAAGGATATACCTTAGCTTAGCTTGACTGTACTTGTCAATGGTTGACTGATCATAATTGGTGTAAATTGCGCTACGATCTATTTTGGATGTACACTTTTCAGCAGCACTCAAATATAGAAAAATAACAACGCTAATCAGTCGGGAAAGGAGAGGAATGTTAGTGTGTAGTTATTGTTCTTACTCAGGGCCCGAGCCGGAAGAGGACTCCGGGGCCAACAGCTTGTGGGGGTAAATCCGGCCATAAATCTTACTAGAATCCGAGAAAACGTCTGCATCCCCGCAATACTACGGAAAGGAAATTTCGTCAATTCTGTAAGGTAGATAAATAGTAAATGTACACTTCCATCGAGCACAGAAAATAATTTTGAAAATTCAACGACGTGTAAAACTGCAGGTTACCACATCAAACATTCGATATTCAATTAAATTTGATTGAATTTTACAAATAAGCACCGTTTAAATTTATTTCGATTTAAAAGAATAGTGAGATCGATTGAATGTTACGTTTATTTGTATGCTCCAAATATGTGCATGAAAATACATTTAAAATCACAACATATTTTTATCTGTGAGGATTCACCTAAAAAGTGATATGGCATTTATGTGATGTAGTCTTTGTCAGACCTTCTGTATATAAGGCAGAAGCTGTAGTCACTAGACTGCCAAGCTCGTCTCCAAAAAATGAGAAATTACCAACGATATGGGAGAACACATTTCTGAAAATCCATTAATCCTACTGTACTGTACTATTCTACTACTAGTACTGAACACCTTGAAAGATTCTTGGATGATCTGGTAGATCGTAGCGATGTTTCTAAAGATTTGTGATGGTTCGAATTTCCAGAAGTGTGTGATAATTGCTTGAAACCATTGAATATTTTATTAAATTTACAGAAAACTAATCAACTATGGAAATTCGTGAAGATGTTTGAAGACATACTTGTAAATGTTCTATAAATTCCGACAATACAATGATTATCTTAATAGTCATAGGGAGTTTTATAATTTATCTGAGGATGTCCGAAAAATCTTTTGAAATCCGAAAGGATCTCCTGAAAGTCCCTGAAACTGTCTAAAAATATTCTATAAATTTGATACAGTTTTTGTCCTACCCAAGCTGGGATAACTAAAATGACACTAGTGCATTGCTTCCATCTTGAGTGTTGTGCCCTTGAAAACGCGAGTGAATTTTGTTTTGGATTACGAGAGGCTATGTACCATAAAGGACATGTACCACTTTTGAAACAAGCAGAAAGAACTTTGGTTACGCGTGTCGATCTTAAGGCCTAACCCTAGGGTTTCTTGGATGACTATGAACAAATGCAATACACGTAGCCTATTCTATGTATCATGTAGCATACTAAATATCTATTTCATCTTCAAAGATCATAAATTAGAGATCTTGACGTTTTCCAACAGAGCAAACATGCAGCCCAATTTCAGAATGTTCTCACGCGCAAGTCAGATGCGCTTATTCACATTCACTTAAGTGGAATACAACAATTCCATGAATCCATCTGGAACATAATGTTCCATAGCTAATAAATTCCTTTAGGTGACATACAACATTTCTAAGAATTATTCTGTGTCATGTCACTTTACACCTATCGATTCCCATACCACACAAGTGCTTGTAACTTGAGCAATGCGCTTGTTTTCTTCAGTGACAACATGACTCACTTACGATCCCTTGGATTCATATTTCATATCGCCTAGAGCGCTGAGCAATTATGTTCTTTCTTTTACACAACTGACCTACTCCAAGGCAAGCAATGTGAACACGCCCTTCGATACAACTATGTATACGTATTGGTTATTGTCTTTACGATTTACACTCCTCTGATTGGTTAATTAGTAAATGGTTGTTCCTAGCTTCTCACACCATAGACAGAGAAAGCATAATGAAGAAATAACGATGTACTAGAATTAAGAAGTTTCTTATTCAATAAGACTGACAATAAAGAGGATTACTTTTCCAACCACGAATCGAACCACATCTTCATTCTTTAAGATCGAAGTCCAAAGATACCAAAATCATAAAGAGCATGTACCACTTTTGGAACAAGCCGAAAGGTCTTTGGTTACGCGTGTAGACTAAACGCTTTATTCAAGGACTTTATCCTCAGGACTCAAACAATTTGACGACCATGTTAATGAAAACAATTTGGACGACCCTAATACCGAAATTGATAAAAGACACATCTTAAGACTAAAGTTAGTTAAATATCCAACTTTGCTTTACCTAAAAGATTACAAAAAGATTTAAATTCCAAATAACGCTCCCTCTTTTTACGCCCTAAAGTCTAAATAATGCTTCCTCGTTTTACGCTCTGATTCAAATTACGCTCCCCCGTTTGGGGGCAAAACGAGGTTTTGCAGTACTGCAAAAGGTCGTGATCGTCATAAGAGAGAGAGCAAAGCGCCTCGGGCGACCAAAAGAAGGTATCGTGGGATCTTTGTTCAATTTCGCATAAAATTTTGTACAATCGATTTTCCCAGTGTTTTTGTTGTTTTTACCGAAATTTGATTCAACTCCAGCTCTATTTTACTTATTTTGGGATGTTTGCGAAGTTTTGTCTTCACAATTGACCAGAATTTTTCAATCGGGCGAAGTTCCAGTGAATTTGGTGGGTTCATATATTTTGGTCAAATTTAACTCCGTTAGCTCGGTACCACTCCAACACGTTTCTAGCGTAGGGGCAGGACGTCAAATCAGGTCAAAACAGAGTTGATACTTTGTGTTTTCTAATGAATGGTAAAATACGCTTCTTGAAGCACTCTTCGGTGTAAATCGTACCGTTGATTGTTCCGGAAATAGTGAAGGAAGCGCTTACTTCACCACATCCGCAAATTATCTGCCTTCTTTGAAAATTTTGATAACTTCTTTGTTCAGGATGTCCGAACACGGAATATCTAACTTAGACCTGGGAACGAAATATTCTTGCCCAGGAAGTTGACGGAAGTCAGCCTTGCCGTAGGTTTCATCATCCATCACGATGCAACACGATTTGGTGAACAACTTCATGCAAAATTTCCGGGCGCGAGTTTTAGCAGTGGTGTTTTGCTTTTCATTTCAGTTTCAGTTTTTTTGCATCTTGTAAACATATAACCTAACACGCTTCATGGTTTTCTGCACAAAACCAACCGACACCTTTGACTTTTTAGCGACTTCTCAAATGGACACATTTTTGAACTTCTTGAGCTGTTGAACCACTCCGAATCATTTTACTGTCCATTGGACCATTCACTTCCTTCATTTGAACACTCAGACGCTCCTTGAAGGTTCTTATTACACGAGATACAGTTGAATTTGCAATCCCAAGCTTGTTAGCGATCGATCGGTGGGACGCCTCCGGATTTTGATGGTAGATGCACAAAAAATTTTCCCTGTCAATCTCTTGTTCCGACAACATGATCGTAACCACTGTATGAATAACTATGAAACTCTGCAGATGTAAACAATACACTATGAATAAGATTTGCTCAAATTTTCAGATTTTTGCCTTTCTCGTATACTAAGTATACGTAAAGTATACGTAAAGGCTATATGATCGCTTCAAAAACAAACCTTTTAAAGAAGGCCCGGAGACCTATAGTGTTATATACCGATCGAATCAGCTCGACGAATTGAGGTGATGTCTGTGTGTGTGTGTGTGTGTGTGTGTGTGTGTGTGTGTGTGTGTGTGTGTGTGTGTGTGTGTGTGTGTGTGTGTGTGTGTGTGTTTTTTCTTCCTAAACAATGGAGGGGGAATCTGCTCAACAGACATCCTGGGTTGACCAGGAAGTGCTGGGTTAGGGGCCACCTCCAATGAGGGAGGCAGGACTGCCCGCCAAGCCCATCGTCCCTTCGGTACAACCAGAAAGTAATGCTTCAAAGGGGGGCCAGTGCATGACGCACCCTCGACGTTAGCTGCGTGTCCTTGCAGCATCATCGAACATCGTGACTCGCTTTTTTAGAAGAACACCATGGTATCGTGCCAGCGCATTGCCGGCTTTCCAGGTGGCCTTACCACGCCCTATGTCCTCGGAAGGTGGGCAGGGTCGACTTCGCGCCTGCTTCCCTCTGCACGACTGGTATCAAGAATGATGATGCCGCGTGCACCCCAAATTGACCTTTCTGCGATAGGGCCTATTCGCCAGCACACAGAGGGACTTGCTGACGCGGTGCCTACGCCTGCCCCAGCCTTGACGAGGACCCTTTCCGTCCTCGGGCTCGGAACCCGCCTGGTTGACCGACGCCGCGAAAGCGACGATACCATGTTGTTTTTCACGCGGCCACTTGTTCGATAAAAGGATCGAGTTTGACCACAGGGCACCGGTATGACCCATGAAGCCGACTCCGAACCCTTGGACCACCTCTTATTTGCGCCTGAACTAGCCATCCCTCGAGTCCACGCGCCACCTTCTGTGTAGCTCCGAGACGATTTGGACGATAGCCGATAAAACGGCGTTCCAGCCAACTTCATGTTTACACATCCTCCGAACTAGGTTGTCCGGGGTAGTGTCCAGACCACATGTGGCAAGCGTGTGGTCACGCATTGTGCGAAAACGCGGGCACACGAACAACACGTGTTCCGCCGTTTCCTCTAAACCAACGCACACCGGACACTCGGGCGAGGCCGAGTGTCCGAACCGGTGTAGGTACTGTCTGAAGCAACCATGGCCTGTAAGGACCTGGGTCAGGTGGAAAGTGATTTCCCCATGGCGCCTCTTGACCCACGTACCTATCTCCGGTATCAACCTATGTGTCCATCTACCCTTAGTGGAACTGTCCCACGCACGCTGCCATTTGACCATTGAGGCCAACCTGACAGTCCTGCGGATGCCTCTCGTGCCGCGCATTTCAAAGCACTCTATGTCTTCACCGATAACGATGTCAATAGGCATCATACCGGTGATGACGCAGAGTGCATCGTGCGACACGGTACGGTACGCGCTCGCAACTCTTAGGCACATGAGCCTATACGTACTTTCTAACTTCGTTCTGTAGCAGTTAATACGCAGGGCCGTGCCCTGTTGGCCCCATACCTCAGTATGGACAGAGCAACGCTAGCCAGAAGCTTGCGCTTGTTGGCATAAACCGCAGAGCTATTGGACATCATCCGGGACAATGCCACTATAGCTGTGGAGGCACGCTTGCAGGCCTAATTGACGTGGCTACCAAAGGTGAGCTTATCGTCGATTATTACCCCCAAGAGTTTGATTGAGCATTCAGAGGTGATCGTGCAGTTGCCTGCCCTTATCACCGCTTGCTGCTCCGACTTTCGGTTGTTAACAACAACCACCTCAGTCTTGTGGTGAGCCAGTTCTAACTTCCTGGAACTCATCCACTCCTCCACAATTGCGATCGAGTGGGCTGCAGTCAACTCCACCTCTTCGATCGATTCGCCGTAGACCTCCAGCGTAATATCGTCAGCGAAGCCAACGATTACCACGCCCACCGGGAACTTCAACCTCAAGACACCGTCGTACATGACGTTCCATAACACCGGACCCAGTATGGAACCTTGCGGAACCCCTGAGGTTATGTCAACACACTTCCGACCCGCCTCCGTGTCGTATACCAGTACTCGATTCTGGAAGTAGCTTCCGAGAATCTTGTACAGGTACTTGGGAATTCCAAGACGCAGGAGCGCGTCTGCAATAGCTGCCCAACTGGCACTATTGAAAGCATTCCTCACGTCGAGAGTCACTACTGCACAATAGCGAACTCCCCTCCTCTTACGCTGGATAGCTATCTCCGCGGATTTGGTAACCGACAAGATAGCGTCTACGGTCGACTTACCCTTTCGGAAGCCAAACTGGTTACTCGATAGACCATCCGCACCCTCCGTGCGTATCAACAACCTGTTGAGGATGATCTTCTCGAGCACCTTCCCCGCCGTGTCAAGCAGGCATATTGGTCTATATGCCGACGGATCCCTCGGTGGTTTTCCCGCTTTTGGCAATAGGACCAAGCTCTGCCTTTTCCATGCTTCAGGGAAGACTCCCTCGTCCAGGCATCTCTGCATGACAGATCTGAACATCTCGGGAGCCTCGGCAATGGCCGCTTTAATGGCCAGGTTCGGAATACCATCCGGTCCTGGCGCCTTACCTACACTAAGGGACTGTGCAATCCCCGCAAGTTCCGCCACAGTTACTCTTCCCTCGTCGGCCACCCTGGCTCCTGGCAGCTCCACGAAGGGAGGCCAGGGGCTTGGGTCGTGACGTGGGAAGAGCCCGGCGATGATCCTCTCCAGCATCTCTGGAGACCGCTCTGTAGGGGCCATCGCCCCACGTGTCTTGGCCATTACGACCCTATAGGCGTCACCCCATGGATTCGCGTTGGCACTTTGACACAGGCCCTCGAAGCAGGCTTTTTTGCTTGATCTAATTTCAGTCTTCAGAGCGGCTCTAGCAGCCACGAACGCCACCCGTCGTTCAACACACTCCTCTTCTGTGCGTGCTCGCTGCATCCGCCCGTAGGCAGGCGCGGCGCAGGTTCGCAATTGCTTGAGTCCACCAGTAAGCCGGTGGTCTCCCATTCCTAGGGTGGACTTTCCTAGGCATGGTGGCATCGCATGCACGCGAGAGTACTGTTACCAGCTGCTCGCCACTCAGACCGAGAGTATTGTGCTCGCGGCGGAGCGCTTCCTTAAACACCTCGTCGTCGAAGTATGATGTCTTCCACATACGAGGACTAGGCCTCGCCCCTTCTTCCGTTCGCTGAATGCTGTGTGTGTGTGTGTGTGTGTGTGTGTGTGTGTGTGTGTGTGTGTGTGTGTGTGTGTGTGTGTGTGTGTGTGTGTGTGTGTGTGTGTGTGTGTGTGTGTGTGTGTGTGTGTGTGTGTGTGTGTGTGTGTGCGCACCCAAAAAAAAAGTCACTCATTTTTCAGGTACTTATCCTTAACCGATTCGACGCTGGACACTCTGCCATTGTTTCCTATTGAAAATTGGTCAAATCGGACTATGGGCTCGACTAAAGTTTGGAGTTCGGATGATAGCATAACATGTCACGTTCTCTGTTTCAGCTTCAGTACTCGACTGCTCGTGTATTTCGCTTACCATATATCTTAAAGGCTACTTGCTCATGCTTGCCCAAACTCAAGCCACCAGCGATGTTTCCAAAAACAATTTAATTACAACCATATGACCCTGCAGCGTAAGCATAGCTGCCCATGCGGAAGGCTAAAAACAGTTGTGCTTATTCAACAGGCAAAAGTGTGTAAACAAGAGAAAGGTTCGAGGCGACCTTGTAATGGAATTTTATGACCTACTGAGAACGGAATGTAAACTATAAATTTAAGGCTTCGTTCTCTAGGATTGAATTTCAAGATGTTAATGTGAAACAGATTTGAATAAGGCGAAAGATGTAAGGGATGCTACACCATCCCCCTTTGAGAAGGAATGCCCAGAGCGTTCCGATAAAAGTTGCTGGCTTGAATTTGAGATAACATTGCTATAACTATTATATTTTTTTTAACATTTTTTCCTGTTTTGATATTATTTTTAGTGAAGTTTAATTAATCTATTTTTATGAACTTCTTGTATATCTGATTTTTCATTTTTGATTTTAACGTTTGGATGATTTATTTGAACCACTGTATATGGTCCTTTGTAAACTGCATCTAATTTATTTCGGTTTTCATTTGTAATCATTACCTTATCATTTACTTGAATTTCGATGGGGTTACTATTCATGCATTTTTTTTTTTTTTTATTTATTTAGTCTACATCTATACAGATAACACTGAATCAACAATTTGACGCCACAATACACGGTTCGAGGCCGCATCTCTCCATCCTCGAATACGCCCCACGCTCGCCAAGTCGTTCTGCACCTGGTCTGCCCATCTCGCTCGTTGCGCTCCACGCCGTCTCGTACCTGCCGGATCGGAAGCGAACACCATCTTTGCAGGGTTGCTGTCCGGCATTCTTGCAACATGTCCTGCCCATCGTACCCTTCCGGCTTTAGCTACATTCTGGATACTGGGTTCGCCGTAGAGTTGGGCGAGCTCATGGTTCATTCTTCGCCGCCACACACCGTCTTCTTGCACACCGCCAAAGATGGTCCTAAGCACGCGTCTCTCGAATACTCCGAGTGCTTGCAAGTCCTCCTCGAGCATTGTCCATGTTTCATGTCCGTAGAGGACAACCGGTCTTATAAGCGTCTTGTACATGACACATTTGGTGCGGTGGCGAATCTTTTTCGACCGCAGTTTCTTCTGGAGCCCGTAGTAGGCCCGACTTCCACAGATGATGCGCCTTCGTATTTCACGACTAACGTTGTTGTCAGCCGTTAGCAAGGATCCGAGGTAGACGAATTCCTCGACCACCTCGAAGGTATCCCCGTCTATCGTAACACTGCTTCCCAGGCGGGCCCTGTCGCGCTCGGTTCCGCCCACAAGCATGTACTTTGTCTTTGACGCATTCACCACCAGTCCAACTTTTGTTGCTTCACGTTTCAGGCGGGTGTACAGTTCTGCCACCTTTGCAAATGTTCGGCCGACAATGTCCATGTCATCCGCGAAGCAAATAAATTGACTGGATCTGTTGAAAATCGTACCCCGGCTGTTACACCCGGCTCTCCGCATGACACCTTCTAGCGCAATGTTGAACAACAGGCACGAAAGTCCATCACCTTGTCTTAGTCCCCGGCGCGATTCGAACGAACTGGAGTGTTCGCCCGAGATCTTCACACAGTTTTGCACACCATCCACCGTTGCTTTGGTCAGTCTGGTAAGCTTTCCAGGGAAGCTGTTCTCGTCCATAATTTTCCATAGCTCTACGCGGTCTATACTGTCGTATGCCGCCTTGAAATCAACGAACAGATGGTGCGTTGGGACCTGGTATTCACGGCATTTTTGAAGGATTTGCCGTACAGTAAAGATCTGGTCCGTTGTCGAGCGGCCGTCAACGAAGCCGGCTTGATAACTTCCCACGAACTCGTTCACTAATGGTGACAGACGACGGAAGATGATCTGGGATATCACTTTGTAGGCGGCATTAAGGATGGTGATCGCTCGAAAGTTCTCACACTCCAGTTTGTCGCCTTTCTTGTAGATGGGGCATATAACCCCTTCCTTCCACTCCTCCGGTAGCTGTTCGGTTTCCCAGATTCTGACTATCAGTTTGTGCAGGCATGTGGCCAGCTTTTCCGGGCCCATCTTGATGAGCTCAGCTCCGATACCATCCTTACCAGCTGCTTTATTGGTCTTTAGCTGTTGGATGGCATCCTTAACTTCCCTCAAGGTGAGGCTGGTTGACTTCCATCGTCCGCTGAACAGACGTAGTCATCTCCTCCGCTGCCGCTTGACTTACACTGCCTGTACTCTCAGCGCCATTCAGATGTTCCTCGTAGTGCTGCTTCCACCTTTCGATCACCACACGTTCGTCCGTCAAGATGCTCCCATCCTTATCCCGGCACATTTCGGCTCGCGGCACGAAGCCTTTGCGGGATGCGTTGAGCTTCTGATAGAACTTGCGTGTATCTTGAGAACGGCACAGCTGTTCCATCTCCTCGCACTCCGCTTCTTCCAGGCGGCGTTTCTTCTCCTGAAAAAGGCGGGTCTGCTGTCTCCGCTTCCGTCTATAACGTTCCACGTTCTGCCGGGTACCTTGCTGCAGCGCGACCGCCCGCGCTGCGTCCTTCTCCTCCAGAATCTGTCTGCACTCTTCGTCGAACCAATCGTTCCGTCGACTTCGACCCATATACCCGACGTTGTTCTCCGCTGCGTCGTTAATGGCTGCTTTGACTGTATTCCAGCAGTCCTCAAGAGGGGCCCCATCGAGCTCACCCTCTTCCGGCAACGCTGCCTCGAGATGCTGCGCGTATGCAGTGGCGACATCAGGTTGCTTCAGTCGCTCTAGGTCGTACCGCGGCGGTCGTCGGTACCGAACATTGTTGATGACGGATAGTTTTGGGCGCAGTTTAACCATCACCAGATAGTGGTCAGAGTCGATGTTAGCGCCACGATATGTCCTGACGTGGATAATGTCGGAGAAGTGCCGTCCATCAATCAGAACGTGGTCGATTTGTGATTCTGTCTGCAGTGGCGATCTCCAGGTGTACCGATACGGGAGGCTGTGTTGGAAATAGGTGCTGCGAATGGCCATATTCTTGGAGGCGGCGAAATCAATTAGTCGTAGGCCGTTTTCGTTCGTCAGCCGGTGAGCGCTGAACTTTCCAATAGTCGGTCTAAACTCCTCCTCTTGGCCAACCTGAGCGTTCAAATCTCCTATGATGATTTTGACGTCGTGGCTTGGGCAGCTGTCGTACTCACGTTCCAGCTGCGCGTAGAATGCGTCCTTATCATCATCAGTGCTTCCGGAGTGTGGGCTATGGACGTTGATTATGCTGAAGTTGAAGAACCGGCCTTTGATCCTCAACCCGCACATTCTCTCGTTGATCGGCCGCCACCCGATCACGCGCACTTGCATATCGCCCATCACTATGAAAGCTGTTCCCAGCTCGTGTGTGTTGCCGCAGCTCTGGTAGATGGTATGATTACCTCTAAACGTTCGCACCATTGATCCCTTCCAACAAACCTCCTGCAGCGCTACGATGCCGAATCCACGGTCGCTTGAGCACATCGGCGAGTATGCGTGTGCTCCCGATGAAGTTGAGAGATTTGCAGTTCCACGAACCGAGTTTCCAATCGCTAGTCCCTTTTCGTCGCAGTGGTCTTCGCCGATGGTTCCGGTCCGTACTCTCTTGTTGATTGTTCGTTGCTTATGATTTTTAAAGGCTGGCTTGCAGGGCCTGACACCAACCCCCTAAATTTTCGGAGGACCATTCCTCCTTATTTCCGGTGGACCATGGTGCACAGTTTCACTTAGAGTCCCTCGCTGGCACTCGGACGATGATCAGCCGCCCCTAACATGGAGAACAGACGCTGTTGTGAGCCGATCCTGACATGGAGAACAGACGCTCAATAAGATTTGCACCTCCGGAGAGGAGCAAACCCCCCTTCCCTGTCAGCATACGACCATAGTTCCCACTGGGGTTGGTTACCCGATCTTCCCTAAGGTTGCTCGTATCCCGGCCAGCACCGCGGGGAGGTAGGGATAGGAGTTGCTGGGTAAGAGGCTAAGGACCGCGAGATGGGGTCTATTTTATTCCTTCAGGTACGCGAAGTACCAATGGTACGCTTTACCCAGCATTTGCCGTGCCTTGCCTATTCATGCCTTGCTTTTGAATTCGTTTATTTTCCAGATATGTTCAATCCGAATGGTAGGCGATTGAACTCGTAATGTCCATCAGGACTGGAGAAGGCTGTATATCGTTTTGACTTATTGTCGAGCTCAATTTGATGAAACCCGGACATTAAATCCAAAGTAGTAAAATATTTTGCTCGTCCAATGTGGTCTAGGATTTCGTCAATGCGTGGAAGTGGGAATTTATCCGGTATTATTTGTTTATTGAGCTGACGAAAATCAACGACTAATCGCCATTTCTTTTCGTCAGTGTTGATTTTTGGGCACCAAAAGAATTGGTGAATTAAAAGGTGAAATGGATGGTTGAATAATTTTATCATGAAGCATTTTGTTCACTTGTTTATTTATTTCTTGCCTGTGAACCTCCGGTAATCTATAATTTTTATATAAACTGGATTACTTTTCTCCAAATGAATTTTTTGTTTATAAAAGTTATTCGCTGTTAGTGTGTCATTTTTCAATGCGAAGATATCATTAAATTTTGCGCATAAGTCTCCCAGCTTCCGCTTGACTTCTGGCAATGAGCTTTGTAAATTAAGTTCATTCATTAACTGTTGAACCCTATCGTTGTCATTATTTTCATGTTTATCTAGCGGTAATGTGGAGTAATTTCTGATTGGTACAATTTTCAAAACGTCAAAATTATGTGGAATTACTTTGGCTTTATTATTAACATTTACAAATTTTACATATTGTGCCTCAGGACCAACTATGGTATTGGCGCAGAACACTCCTGGTCTGATTTGCTTGGACAGAATTACACTGTCTTCCTTTACGTGGGATAATTTTAACTTTTTGATGACTTGACACCTTGGAGGAATAACTATATTACCATTAAATTTATCTTCTATTGGTATTTCAAATCTTTTTCGACCAATTTCAAATGTTATAAGCCAAGTTTTCAAACAAATATTGCATCCATGCTTGGCTAAGAAATCCCTTCCAAGTATACCATCTGTTTGAATCGGGAAATGTTTTGTAAACAACTTGGAAGTTATGTGGTATGGAAGTGTTATCAATTATTATGTTCGTGGGCGTGCTTCCGATAGTTTCAATTTTCCCATCGGTCACCCCTTTAATGGTGCACTTTGTTTAATATATATTTTTGGAATTCATTTAACAAATTTTCTTTAATTATGGACACATCCGCACCAGTGTCTACAGTTAAATTTACAGGTTTCTCACACATATCTAGTCTAAGTTGAACGAAATTGGAGTAATTTAAGTCACAGTTAAACACATTTACTCCCTGTTTGGAAATGTTGTCTCCCCGTTGCTTTGTCGTGCCCCGGCTTGGGGATTTTCCGAAGGCCCTGTGCCGTTTTCCGAAACATACACGTTTCGTTGAGGAGGAGGTCCACCTCGACCTCTGCTCCCACGAGATTGATTATTACCATACCGCCGATGAGTGTTAAAATTTTCGTTTCTGCCATCTCGATTTTCACGGTTTTCACTATTTTGTGGGCGATCATGGTAGCGCTGATTATTTTGGGTGCGATAATTATAGCGTCCACCACGGTAGTTTGAATTATGGAATCGATTGGACTGTTGATTTCAGATGCTTGCCATCTAGACTGATATTGTCTAGGGTGGCTTCTTGCATACTGTACTGTTACCACATTTGAGCTCTGAGGATACTCTTCAAGAGTTTTGTTAATTGCTTCTGTAATTGATTTAAACTGGCCCGCTTTAATAATGATGGAAGTTTTTCGTCTTTCAGTCCCGCAGTTAAGTATTTAATTCCTTCTTTCGTAGCCATTGATTGAGCTACGGCCGTAGGAATTTCTTTCGCTATATACGCCGCTTCAAGTTGCATTGTTAGTTCTTCTACTTCCTTAGTGTATGCAGCGATATTATTTCACTGATTACAAGAGAACAAATTGGCAATGATAGTCAATGAAGGAATCGGTGACGACACCTCTTTTAGTTTGGTGATGATTGCATCAATAGTTGCAGGTGCTGCCGGGAAAGCATGTCTTGCTCGCCCTTCCAATTTTGTTAAAACAATGTTAATTACCGTCGGTAATTGATCTGCTTTTGTGGCAATCTGTTTGACGACTTCAAGTGCGTCCAAAAAATTTCTCAGTTTACTAGGTGTGCCATCGTACGTAGGCAAAAGTGCGGTTACAGTCTTGACTGTTTCTATAAGCGTTGCCATTTTTGCAGATTTGGTTAACCGATAACTAATGACAATAAGTTTTCCTAAGCTTTTTAATGTTATATCGGGTTTATCACCCAGGTTAGCTAATTTTTGTTCAATAGTAAGCTGCAATTCCCCAGTTATCGACCTTTCTATTTTTCTAATTTGATCAAATGTTCCAATAGCAATAGTGTTTTCAATGGCGATTAATTCATTATTTATATTATTTCTAAGAGTTTGAACTTCCGCAAGTTTATTCAGTAGTGTACTTCTGCGATATTTCCGATTAGGAGCTTTTCTAAAATTCGTTTGAATAATTTTTAATTGAGCTAAATTACATTCTATTATGTCCATTACACTTGAAATCGCACATGATTTTTAGTTTGGGTATATAATCTAGTAATCAATTCAAGGTTGGATCCACTATTTACATTTCAAGATTCACAGTACCTTAATTTACCGCTCGCAGTGTACAGCACATCATCAGCAACGTCGTCTATAGCGCTGGGTCATAGCGCACCGATCTCCAAAATCCACGGGTGTTGATGACAATTTGACTCTTCCATGGCCAATCTTCGTCGTTCATAATCAGCTCTTCCTTCGCCTGTTTCTTGTTGTTGATGATATTTTGGCACATCCCTGTTCAATCTTCGTCGTTGCGTATTAACTCATAATTGGCTCTTCCTTCGCCTGTTTCTTGTTGTTGATAATAATTTAGCTCGTCTTTGGCTACAGCACTTCACTTTTGTCTAATACTCGTCTTCATTGAACTTAACGCACTGCACTATTGTCTATATGTACGTTGGTTTTCGTTAACATTACACAAAGAGTTTAGTTTTTGACATTGAGAGTTTTTATGTTCGTGCATAATTTCTGCATTACACCACGTTACTAGCGCTCAAATTATTGAGTCGTATTTCTCGTTGCACTCTATCTTGTATTTTTGCGTTTGTGAATTTGCCATGCATTCTTAAGCACAGGTACGCCAACAGCACTACTAGCAGAATCACTGCTGTTCCAGCGACGATACGTATTTCGGTGGTGCTTACTTCATTGTGGGTGATAAATGTGTCACTAAACCAGCCCATTTCGATTGTTCAATTTTCGTTGGGCAAAGAAACAAACACTTGCTCGATCCGTTTCACCGTGTGTGCACTGCACTGCCACTTAGGTTTGTTCACCAATAGTAGTTCAACTTTTGCGACTTTGATTCGATTTCACTTTTCAGTGGCTAAGTTAATCTATCACTATTCACACTTTCAGTGATCTCTGTCACGGTATGCCAACTAAAGTTTGGAGTTCGGATGATAGCATAACATGTCACGTTCTCTGTTTCAGCTTCAGTACTCGACTGCTCGTGTATTTCGCTTACCATATATCTTAAAGGCTACTTGCTCATGCTTGCCCAAACTCAAGCCACCAGCGATGTTTCCAAAAACAATTTAATTACAACCATATGACCCTGCAGCGTAAGCATAGCTGCGCCCATGCGGAAGGCTAAAAACAGTTGTGCTTATTCAACAGGCAAAAGTGTGTAAACAAGAGAAAGGTTCGAGGCGACCTTGTAATGGAATTTTATGACCTACTGAGAACGGAATGTAAACTATAAATTTAAGGCTTCGTTCTCTAGGATTGAATTTCAAGATGTTAATGTGAAACAGATTTGAATAAGGCGAAAGATGTAAGGGATGCTACACTCGGAAGTTATGGCCAAAATACCACTTTTTTTATAGAAAAATTGAGTAAAAAATTGTCACTCATTTTTCAGGCACTTATCCTTAACCGATTTACTCGCCACAAGTTGCATTCGACGCAGGATACTCTGCCATTGTTTCCTATTGAAAATTGGTCAGATCGGACTATGGGCTTGGGAGTTGTGGCCAAAATACCACTTTTTTATAGAAAAATTGAGTAAAAAAATGTCACTCATTTTTCAGGCACATATCCTTAACCGATTTACTCGCAGCATTCGACGCAGGATACTCGACCATTGTTTCCTATTGGAAATTGGCCACATAGGACTATGGGCTCAAGAGTAATGGCCAAAATACTATTTTTATAGTGCACGAAAAAGTCACCATTACCGCTAGGTGGATTAATCAGGGTTTTACTCAATCGGTTCAAAAGTTACAGAAGATTTTCGGTGTACCATTTTTATTGAATACACCCTTTATTGCACACTTTCATACTCTATCACGAAATAAATTCTTTTGAGATTTTTGTAGCATGTCTTTCATTCTTCGTGTTTTTTTTAGATATTGAAAGGAGCTGATATGTAAAACGTCGCGTGACATTTCTTACTGAAAATGAGAAATTGCAATACTGGATGTGATTGTGCACGGATGTCATCAGAAAGAGTACGACATGAGACTGGAAAAGGTACTTCGGCTAGAGAAGTTGAATGTAAGTGACTGAAATGAAAGTTTTGGGGCATACATGTCAGCGGACGGAATCAAACGCGTTTATTCAATAGTACTTACGATTAAGCCTAATGGTGTCTTCCAGATATTTCATCAGTAAATTAATGCGCTCCTTAGAAGGTATTCAGCTTGATGATTTTTCACTTCACAACATACAAGATCTGTGTCTTCAGTCAAAAAAGTTGTAGCAAAACTTTTTCTGAAGTGGCCAAGTTAGTAATTCAATTACATTTAGAAATATATTACTGTTTATGCTTTCAAGTTTTAAACATGTTCATCTTATATGCATACTGGCAAATGGAGACGCATGGTGCATTGTTTCATCAGCTCCATATGACTAAACTTTTTAAGCAAAAATTAAAGGTTTATAATATTCTGCATACCAGCAAGAGCATATTTGCATGAAGTTATGATCAAAATAACCTGGCATGATATAAAGGCCTACTTGAAGTATCACAGGGGTAATGGCAGAATACCGAAGATTTATTTCTGCGTTGAACAGTAGGAAATGGTTTTAGATTA
>NW_026943417.1:0-882 GCF_024139115.2 Armigeres subalbatus | reverse complement strand
AAGAGCCCAATTGAGCCCAGATTTGCAGGAAATGCAGCACGTCTGCGCTCTAAACTCTCGACGGTGATCAACACGCGTCGGAGTCGTCCACCGCGGCTAAACATTGGGCGGCTACAAGACGGTAGACTAGCCCAAGACTACGCGCAGCAGCTGGAAGTGGCACTCCCAACGGAAGAGCAGCTAGGCGCAGCATCTCTTGAAGATGGCTGGAGAGATATTCGATCCGCCATTGGAAGCACCGCAACCGCTGCACTAGGCACGGTGGCTCCGGATCAGAGAAACGACTGGTATAACGGCGAATGTGAGCAGTTAGTTGAGGAGAAGAATGCAGCATGGGCGAGACTGCTGCAACACCGCACGAGAGCGAACGAGGCACGATACAAACGGGCGCGGAACAGACAAAACTCGATTTTTCGGAGGAAAAAGTGCCAGCAGGAAGATCGAGACTGTGAAGAGACGGAGGAACTGTACCACGCTAATAACGCACGAAAGTTCTATGAGAAGTTGAACCGTGCACGTAAGGACCACGTGCCGCAGCCCGATATGTGTATAAGGACATAAACGGGAACCTTCTTACAAACGAGCGTGAGTTGTGTGGGAGTAGACACTGACCGCCTTTTGTCTGGCTTGGTATAAGCGTGTATTCCATACTGATGATGACACTACTACATATAACAGCTACGAACTGACGATGCATTTCGTCACTATGCCTCATTCGTATTTTTGCACTTGTTAAGAATAAACGTTTCAGTAAAGTTAACCGTCGCGACTTTTTATTTCTGCTAGTTTTCCCTTTTTTCCGTATTATTTTCGCTGATAGTTTTGCTTCCCTGTTGGTCGTAATTCCACCACAGGTTATGTGCCCAGCTAGTGTAAAGTGGA
>NW_026943416.1:878-19966 GCF_024139115.2 Armigeres subalbatus | reverse complement strand
TTTAAATTTTCTGGAAGCATCGAAACGGGAATCGAGGCGCAAAACAAAAGCTGCGACGCAGTGTGTCACAGCAGCAGAGAAGTGCAACGAGAACGTAATTAAAAATGCTAAACTTAGGGGAAAATCGGACGCGAGAGAAAGAAAAAAAAAGAACTTTTCAAAGTGAGGTCGGGTCCGGAAAGAAAACGAACGGTACGCCCCCCAAAGGCATGGTCGTTGGAGTCTCTTAATGAACTGACTTTCCCCGGAGCTTGTTTCGTACTTGTTTTCTGCTTCCATTCATTGAATTCTCTCCAGCAGGTGAGGTAGTGGATGGCAGAGCCCTTTCGTTGGTTGTTGCATTGATGCCTAACCTAATGATCCTGCTACTCCCACCCTGCTGGTAACAGACGATGTTGGCTCGCTAATTACTTCGCTTGCAGCTTTGAAATACAGTTGGGAAACTTTCCCCACGAGTGTGTATTGAAAAGCTTTCGGTTTAAGAGGTAAACGCCATGGCAAAAGTTTTTTCGGGTATGGCTTGTTCAAGCGCTTGTTAACTTTGTTTGAACAATTCAACTGGCATGTAATTGGAAATACAGCGAGGCTTTCGAATCGAACCACGTGCATTCAGTTAGGGGAACTGTGCCATTCTAAGTCGCACGATTTCAGATCGATTTCGAAAAAATCTTCATAAAAGACAATTTAAAGTCACCTCTTTGACTTCAGGGTGGTTTTACATAACCACTTTTATTAACAATGTAGAGGAACTAGGCGTCTAGCTTTGCGGTGATTAATCCTTTTTAAACATTTTGTGCGATCCTTCAGCTTATGTTCGTCTCTAAAGATCAAGAAATTCTTCGGAATTTGCTGTTTAAATGCTTCATGTAATTTCGGAATGTTTGCGATTATTTTTTCGGTATTTACATTGGAGATTAGAAATTTAAATTTTGCGTGATTAATTATAAATTAGCGACGTTACATATTTTGAACAGCGGCACGCCGAAATTGTCGACTGGTAAAATATTTACCATAAATTTAAATGATTATCAACCGTAAAAAATTGTTGAAAAAACTCTTTCAACCAACATTTTGAGACCGGTTTCATTGGCACGCCAAATAGTTGGTTTGGATATTGCAAAGGACAAAAAACAATCAATAGCAGGAATTGCTTTTAGTAGCTGAAATCCGTTTAGGGAAGTAGTATGCTAAAAAAATAATCAGGGCATTCGGTCATTTGCGATAAAAAATATAGATTCAGTTCCGACTTACCCCGCATTTCAACATTTTTATTTGTTGGATTTTCGGTGTGCCGCCTTACCAGGGCTGCGGTGCCTAGCCACGTGGTGGGGCTGCCATCTTAGGAACAGCTGAGTGACATCGCACACGATAGCTTTTATAGCGCCTGCATTTGGATACATGCAGCTTTTTATAGAAATTCATCTGAACCCACTGTCTCGCCAGTTAATAATTTGTAGGTGTCTATCTTATTCAGCGTATTATAACAGTGCTGGATTTCCATTATAAATTCCGTGGCAATTTCGAAAAATTTACAGTGTAAGTTCTGACAAACCTCGTATTAGATACTCCGGAGCATTTCCATGAAATTTCAAAAAACAAAACACGCAAACATTCCTAAACATTTTCTGTAAGACTTCGAAAAAATACACTAATAGCGTCATGAGCTCCAAAGAATTTCCGGAAGTCCGAATAATGTCCCAGGAAAATTCTTCAAAACTGAACAAAGAATTTCCAAAATCAATTCTGACGAAGTCTCCGAATGATTTCCCGAGGAAAATCAGAAGTATTTTTCCGAAACAGGTTCAATGAATTTTCGTAAAATGTTTCGAAATAATATTCGAAGAAAATTCCAAAGAATAACGGTTTTGACTCAAACCCCGAACATGACTCATATTCCGAACACTGGCGTTTTAGAGCCCAGTCCAAAAAGAATTACACGAATAGAGCCAAAAAGGCCATTTAAAAGCGAGTGTTCGGAATATGAGTCATGTTCGTTATTTGAGTCAAAACGGTATTTGAGGAGGTTATTTCCGAGGATATTATGTAGAATTTCCCTAAAAGGTGCCTAAGATTTTTTAGAAAAAAAAAAATCGGATATGTTCTAAGTGAATTGAGAAAAGAATGTCTTGGGACAATACAGAAATTTTTTAAAAAAAGTGATCAACCAGTAAATTTAAAAAATCACTTTATCAACATAGATAAAAAAAACAGAAAAATCTTCCAAGGATTATTTTAAGAATTAACCGAGGAAGTAATGGAGAATTTGTCGACAAAATCCGGGAAATTCCCCTAGAAAATTCCGAAAAACTTGCCAAGAAATTTTCAAACGAATTCCGAATAATTGCCAGAGGATATTTCGAAAGATTTTCTTGGGAAATTCTTATAAATTTCGTCTGAATTGCTTTGGAAAATTCTTCGAAAAAACAGGATAAACAGGCGGAAAAGTCAATTTCAAAGAATCAGAATGGTTTTGTATAAAATACGGTCGCGTATAACGTAACGTAAGGTAAACGTAAGGCCATCGTTGTGATTGATCTTTCTTCCGTCACAAAGCGATAGAAATTTGTACTTTGAAGAAATTTCTTCTCGGATCTGCTTTCTTTTGTAGGGAAAGATAGTCTTGAAAAGAACCCATTTATTTAAAAAAAAAGCGCCTTTCCCTCAAAAACAGCAACAAACTCAAATCCAATCCTTGTATCTTTCTGCACATGCTTATGATTAGCTGAGTACCATCGATTAGCAATCATCAATTCAAGCCACAATCTCGTAAATCCAAACAATTGAGTGGTTGCTGTAAGTGATTCGAAAGGCGCATTAGGCTGATACAAATATTAAATTTATTTTATGTCCGACAGCTATTGGAAGGTACGAGGGAAGGGAATAAAAAAAATAACAAGGAAACGAAAAAAAAGTCCAAAATGCAATTATTCCGTGAAAAATTTGAAACATTGATGCAAAATTATAGCAAAAAACGTTTAGAGAAAACAAAGAATATGAATATTTGTATCATATTTTTATCCAGAAGTGAATTTAACATAAAATTTTATATGAATAAAAAATAATGAAACTTATTTTTGAAGAAATTCTGGTTTTGGAAAAGTGCTAAATTATTTGCATAGGTTCGGAATTGCAGACTTCCCGGGCTATATGTACGGAAAATATAGGTGAAGTCTGAAGTAGAATCGGTGGAACACGTCATATCAGCATGCTCAAGTTCCTAAAATGATTGGAATGCCCATAGACAGAATGCAGGACGCTAAATTCACCCATAAATTCCCAAGCCGCACACGATCTAAGATGTCTGGTTGCCGATTCTCCTTTAAATACCTTACTCCAAGCAAAGGTACGATAAGGCTTGTTCGCGACAAAATCTGGACACATAACTTTAAGAATAAAAATAAACTGCTGTTGGTTTATTTCGGTACGTTTTTCACTTCAAATGGCTTCATTCCTTATCGATGCTTCGATGTATGCACGAAACTTATTATTATTTATTTATTCAGACTAAGGCCGAAGTGGCCTGTGCGGTATATAAGAGTCTTCTCCATTCGGCTCGGTCCATGGCTACACGTAGCCATCCACGCAGTCTACGGAGGGTCCGCAAGTCATCTTCCACCTGATCGATCCACCTTGCCCGCTGCGCACCTCGCCTTCTTGTGCCCGTCGGATCGTTGTCGAGAGCCATTTTCACCGGGTTACTGTCCGACATTCTGGCTACGTGCCCAGCCCATCGCAGTCGTCTGATTTTCGCGATGTGAACGATGGATGGTTCTCCCAACAGCTGATGCAATTCGTGGTTCATTCGCCTCCTCTACGTACCGTCCGCCATCTGCACCCCACCATAGATGGTACGCAGCACTTTCCTTTCGAAAACTCCAAGTGCGCGTTGGTCCTCCACGAGCATCGTCCAGGTCTCGTGTCCGTAGAGGACTACCGGTCTAATGAGCGTTTTGTAGATTGTCAGTTTGGTACGGCGGCGAACTCTATTCGAACTCTATTCTTACGGAGTCCAAAGTACGTACGATTTCCAGCCACTATGCGTCTCCGAATTTCTCTGCTGGTATCATTTTCGGCAGTGAGCCCAAGTACACAAATTCTTCTACCACCTCGATTTCGTCACCACCGATGCAAACTCGCGGTGGGTGGCTCACATTGTCTTCTCTTGAACCTCTTCCTATCATGTACTTCGTCTTCGACGTGTTGATGACTAGTCCGATCCGCTTAGCTTCCCTCTTCAGTCTGATGTAGGCTTCCTCCTTCTCAAAGTTACGTGCCATAATATCTATGTCGTCGGCGAAACCAAATAGCTGGACGGACTTATTGAAAATTGTACCACTCGTGTTAATCCCTGCTCTTCATATTACCCCTTCCAAAGCGATGTTGAATAGCAAACACGAAAGACCATCACCTTGCCGTAACCCTCTGCGCGTTTCGAAGGGACTCGAGAATGCCCCTGAAACTCGAACTACGCACATCACCCGATCCATCGTCGCTTTGATCAATCGTGTCAGTTTATCCGGAAAACCGTGTTCGTGCATTAGCTGCCATAGCTGGTCCCGATCGATTGTATCATATGCGGCTTTGAAGTCGATGAATAGATGATGTGTGGGCACGTTGTATTCGCGGCATTTCTGCAGTACTTGGCGAATGGCGAACACCTGGTCCGTGGTGGAGCGTTCGCCCATAAAACCCGCCTGGTACTGCCCCACGAACTCCCTTGCAGTTGGTGCTAGTCGACGGCATAAAATTTGGGAGAGTACCTTGTAGGCGGCGTTCAGCAATGTGATTGCGCGGTAGTTGCTACAATCCAGCTTATCGCCCTTTTTGTAGATGGGACACACGACACCTTCCATCCACTCCTGCGGCAAAACTTCCTCCTCCCAAATCTTGGTAATGCAGCGCTCTAGCCAGTGCCTCACCACCGTGTTTAAATAGCTCTCCTGGTAGTTAGTCAACCCCAGGGGCTTTGTTGTTCTTCAGCCGGCCAATCTCCTCCTGGATTTCCTGGAGATCCGAAGCCGGTAGAATTATGTCCTGCGCGCGTTCTCCCAGGTCCATCACCATACCGCCATCTTCGTCTGCCACATCGCCATTCAGGTGTTCTTCGTAGTGCTGCCGCCACCTTTGGATCACCTCACGCTCGTTCGTAAGAAGGTTCCCGTTTATGTCCTTACACATATCAGGCTGTGGCACGTGGCCCTTACGTGAACGGTTTAACTTCTCATAGAACTTTCGTGTGTTATTAGCGCGGTACAGTTGCTCCGTTTCTTCACGGTCTCGATCTTCCTGCTGGCGCTTTTTCCTCCGGAAAATCGAGTTTTGTCTGTTCCGCGCCTGTTTATATCGTACCTCGTTCGCCCTCGTGCGGTGTTGCAGCAATCTCGCCCATGCTGCATTCTTCTCTTCCACTAACTGCTCACATTCGCCGTCATACCAGTCGTTTCTCTGATCCGGAGCCACCGTGCCTAGTGCAGCGGTTGCGGTGCTACCAATGGCGGATCGTATATCTCTCCAGCGATCTTCAAGAGACGCTGCACCTAGCTGCTCTTCCGTTGGGAGTGCCACTTCCAGCTGCTGCGCGTATTCTTGGGCTAGTCTACCGTCTTGTAGCCGCCCAATGTTAAGCCGCGGCGTCCGACTTCGACGCGTGTTGTACACCGTCGAGAGTTTTGAGCGCAGGCATACTGCAACGAGGTAGTGGTCGGATTCAATATTCGCACTGCGGTAAGTGCGGACGTTCGTGATGTCGGAGAAGAATTTACCGTCGATTAGAACGTGGTCGATTTGGTTTTCCGTTTCTTGGTTAGGTGATCTCCATGTGGCCTTGTGGATATTTTTGCGGGGAAAGAAGGTGCTTCGGACTACCATTCCGCGGGAGGCTGCAAAGTTTATGCATCGTTGGCCGTTGTAATTCGATATGGTGTGTAGACTATCCGGTCCGATGACCGGTCTATACATTTCCTCCCTTCCTACCTGTGCGTTCATGTCACCGATGACGATTTTGACGTCCCGCAGTGGGCATCCATCGTATGTCTGCTCCAGCTGTGCGTAGAACGCTTCTTTGTCGTCGTCGGGTCTCCCTTCGTGTGGGCAGTGCACGTTGATGATGCTATAGTTGAAGAAACGGCCTTTAATCCTCAGCTTGCACATCCTTGCGTTGATTGGCTGCCACCCAATCACGCGTTGGCGCATTTTACCCAGCACTATGTAGCCGGTTCCCAGCTCGTTGGGGGTGCCACAGCTTTGGTAGAAGGTAGCCGCTCGATGCCCGCTTTTCCACACTTTCTGTCCTGTCCAGCAAATCTCCTGCAGCGCCACGACGTCGAAGTTGCGGGGATGTAATTCATCGTAGATCATCCTGTCGCAACCTGCGAAACCTAGCGACTTGCAATTCCATGTTCCAAGCTTCCAATCGTGATCCTGTATTCGTCGCCTAGGTCTTTGCCGATTATATCGAGTCGCATTATCTCTTATATTGTTCGTAATTATTGGTTTTCTAGGCGGCTTATTGGGCCTGCGCAAACCTCCTGTCTCGTCGGAGGGCCGTCGTGTCAGGGCTGTTTAGCGTCCCACCTAACACCAGGACTTGGGCTTGTGCGCTTTGAGCGGCACACGGTCGCTTTGGTGGGGCCTACTTCCGGATACATGCAGCTTTTTATAGAGGTTTAACAGGGCCCACTGTCAAACCCCAACACATCCTAGGCAAGCCCCACAACTCGCAGATGGCCTAGGGAGGGATCGTCAAGCCCTTGGACATAGTCCCTGCTGGACGAAACTTGGTGACATTTGAATTTTCTAAGAAATAATACGTGCCGAATGATTTGATGCTTCGTATGCTTCTGGTGGCTCATAAAATCCGTTTTTGAACCACTCTCTGATGTTTTAGATATTGTCAAACAAGCATCGACATATTTTAAAACGCTTTGAGCAGTGTTCACATGAAAACAAAATGTTTTTAGTCAGTTTCTGGATCGAGAGACCCGAATTTCAATGGCGACTGCACACAATTCTTTCCGAACCTACAATTTCTTCGATGCCATTTTTCACTACGAACTTGTAACACTTATAAGAAATATATTTTCAGAAATTACACACATACATTCATCAATCTACGAAATATTTCACTTGTTGATGTTCTATTTCAAAAGTTATACGTGTTTCAAGGTGTCCAGATTTTGTCGCGTACAAGCCTTACATTGAAAAAAACCTCGCTTTGTTTTAAGAAAAATAAAACATTCTTCCAAACAAGTTCAAAAATAAACTCTATTACTTTGTAAAAATAGCGATGGGTATTGTTACATTGTTAAATGGTAAGGGTATGCAATAACACACTTTTTACTAACGAAACGAAACGAAACGAAATTTAAAATGTCTATGTTGATTCGGATCGAAACGAAACGAAATATAGATTTAATTTCGAGACTTCGAAACGATACGAAATCAAGGTTCATTTAATTCGAAATTTTTCGAAACGAAACGAAATTTCATTTTTTTTTTCCGCGGAATTTTTATTGAACTGGTTTTAATTGGTTAATAAATAACAGAAGAGGCGATTGGTGATAAATTAACACATTCTCGCCGCATATACATTTGGCGATAAGGCCAGCATTTGTGCCATTTTCCCGCTCCCGAATATGATTAATTTTATATCAGTTTGATTTCAGTAAGTATAAAAAATATAGAAATTGTGGGATTTTCCATATACGGATTCAAATTTCGTTTAAAACCTTAGTTCACCTAAAAATAATGTAATTATGCTGAAGCATACTTCATATTGTCTTGTCGGCTTGGTTTTATAGTATTGAGCTTGAGTCAAAATTAGAAAATGAATGCTTAAATTTATTTTTTTTTTTGTTTAGTGGAATACTCAATTATGTATCCACATCTGCCAGGCGCATACACAGATAGGCGCATACACAGAATTTGAAAAGGGCGTAACAGCCAAAACTTATTTCTTCTTATTATTCGTCTACATATATATAGCATACATTTGCTCACTAGAAGAATCCTGTGCACCTTTCTAAAATGCACAAAGATATGTACTACATATTGAATTTCACAGACTCATAGTCTTATATAGGGGGAGATCCCCCAGTGCCGAACACATAAGCCATTTAACGAAAAACTTTGTAAGCATCTGGATTATGTTTACTTGTATACTATATACACAAAATATGATCATTGATGATTCATACAAACTATATTTGATCATTTGAACACGTTTTTGGACGATGTATTTTGATGATGAATTTTGGTGAAAATTTTCACGGTTCAGAAAAGTGTCCCCGAGTACCGGACACTATTGCATCATGTACTTAAATGGCCAAGTTCCTATTACATGAGTTAAGACATCATTTTGAATAGTAATTTAGAATAGTTGTTTTAAGTTGTAGATATTAACATGTATTAGTACACACTTAATTTTTTTTACTGGGATCTCAGCAAAATGTTGAACTTTTACCGAGATTCACACAGCCGTGCCCCAGCAAACATGTTTTTTGCCGAGATTTCTGTCAAAGTTGCTGAAAATCAGCAAAAAAATTGCCGAAACCCAGCTAACAAACCTCATTTTTGACGGGATATCAGTTTTTTATTTGGAAAAACTCACTGTCCGGACTCCGGGGGACAGCTACCGGATACAGAAATTTGGTTTTGCTCCATAGATACATTATGTATCTAACAAATCATGATTGCTATTTGAAATATGACTAATATTGACCATCTTGACATAATCAAAATGCATTCGATTGATTTTAATATTGTTGATTCAATCCTTCTAAAATAAGGCGAAACATGAATTTTTTTGACATTTTTGCTCAATTTCAAATTTTGTAAAAAGTCTACTACATGAGGTTCTGATATTCCAGGCAGGTAAAGGACTTTTCAATAGCTTTCTTTTTTACTATATAAGATGATGGAGGGATCTCTACAAGTGCCGTTTTTAGAAGTGTCCGGTATTGGGAGGTGTCCGGCGCTGGAGGATCTCCCCCTACAATCAGCACGACGAACTGAGCTATTTTCTGTGTGTCTTTGGCATATGAGAACAGCTGTTATGGTCAGAATGAGCTGGAAGCAATCATAAGTAAAGAACTTTCAGCTATTATAATGATCTTTCAACCCGTTTTGGAAATTTCATGCGAAGATCTAGAAATGCCCACAAATCTTCAATGTTCCTTACATATTGTGCAAATAGTCAAAGAAGAGCTTAGTTTGATTAACTGCATCGTAATTGCTAATCATGATTGGGCGAAAAATAGCGAATATGCAGTATGCACACCTCACCAATTAAATAATATACTTACTGCGTAGTTTCCAATTCATAACCAATTACGATGCTGGTCACGTCCTTACAGTCTATTTAGGATTAGGAGAGGAAAATTAGTTTATCACTCATTGTTATAAAGGCCGAGGAATGCTCTGCATCTCCGTGAGCGTAATGGGTAAGGTTGGTTAGTAGAGAAGGTAATTCATGTGAAGCCCCTTAGTAACCGACTAAATATTAGTTAAAAATATATTTATTGTAAACGAAGTTATTTTGAAAAAAAGAAGAGGAAAACTGTGTTTCAAATCAATCCAAAACAAGATCAATGTACTTCGTTTAATAAGCTTCTACACACTCAGTTTTTATCTCTGCAGCTCGGCAAAATCCGCACAGCCGTGGCCCAGCATAATAAAAAACTGATATCCCGTCAATAAACAGGTTTGTTAGCTGGGTTTCAGCAAATTATTTGCTGATTTTCAGTAACTTTAACAGATATCTCGGCAAAAAACATGCGAATCTCGGTAAAAGTTTAACAAATTTCCGAGATCCCGGTGAAAAAATTAAGTGTGTACAATACGATCGATTCCGCACTAAATATTGTTTTGCTCTTCGATGCAGACTAATGTCTTATCACTTCGCGTTCTCCCACACTAGCTGACGTGATCAGCATCTACAAGATCGATTGTAAACTGGTTAAACAAATTTCTGCTACGCTAGATAGATTTTTTTTTCAAAACGCGTTCTCCCGGACTAGCTGCTGTCCCATGACCAGCAGCAACACGATCGATTCCGCATTCATATTGTACAAATAGTAAAAACATCATAAAAATATAAATTTGAATCTTGGAAACACTGAAAACGTTTTATAGAAGAAAACTACATACATAAGTTTAAATTTGTTTCGAAATTCCGCGGAATTCCGTTAAATTTCGTTAGAAGCTAGTTTTTTAGAGAATTTTTTTGTAATTTTACGAAACGAAACGAAATCAAGAAATGAGATTTCGTCATGCTCAAATTAGCATAGCATTAGCATTAGCATTGTTACGGTGTAATTCGTAGATTGGACACTAGTGATACTCATGTTTTACTTTTGAGATCCTTATCTAGAATGCTATCAGAAATCAAGAAGTGGAGTGGTCCTTGATTCCAGTCTTAAACAAAAATAACAAAAGCATGAGGATTACTACTCCTGGCCACGCCCATCTTCACCGTAACTAGGGAGTGGAAGGAAGTGTTGATGTAGTACTTACTTAACGAGAGGCCACCGACTTAGCGACACCCTCATAAGTACCACGAAGTTGGATAATGAGGAAGGTATTCGTTGGGTCAGGATTTGCCTGTAGCTGGCAATGTAACCATGGTAGATCTCACGCCGTAACACACCACGTAAAGGTGTCTACCCAGCATTACGGGTAGAGATTTCGTCATGCTCAAATTCCGCGAAATTCCGCGGAATTTCGTTTCGAACCAACTGAAACGAAATTTTTCGAAATACCGCATATGCTTATTAAATGGGCTTACGGCACTGGGATTGGGTTCCTTCTCACTCCATCCTTGATTTGGGCTCAAGTCTGATTCCCTCGACTACGTTTATTTCTCTATTAGGGTTTCGTCGTCAGGATATCTCAGGTCTGCCTCTGCTGCGATGTCCTGCCAGATTCCTGTCCAGCGCTTGCTTGCAGATTTCGTCTCTACTATTACGTTGTGTGAGGCCGGCCTACGTCCATTCACACTGTGGAGTTGCTGTTGATATTGCATTTCGATGGCATTATCGATGGGGCCATCACTTGGGATCCAGTTGTGAGGCTACCATGCCCAATAGAGTGATTCAAATTTTGACTTTTTTGCTCCCCTATGCTTAAACGATGGCATTTGCCATTTTAATACTCGTCCTAAATTTTTAGCTAATTTGGACGTAATTTGACTGAGCACAAGCAGTTTGAAGCTTGTATGAAAATTACTATGAAAACAGTAACTTTTGTGAAAAACCGTTCCTCATCATTGTCTATTAAGCTCTAAAAATGTATGAATACGTTAGAAACATAGAAAATTTAACAAGGGAAAATATCGTCGTTGTTGCTAAACGATTTGATGCTGGCAACAAAAGTTATTATGGAAATACTGAATAGTGGGAAATTCAATTTAACACGTAAAAGAATAACATCAATATCAATAATGAGCATTTCTGTTTTCTTTATAATTTTGCCCACAAAAGTCAGATTGCTTCGCAACAACAACTGACATTCAGCTTAGGATCTATTCTATGATGACGATGCGTTAAATATATTCAAATATATTCTGGGCTGCTTCACGAAACGATCTTCTACATAAGTGGCAATTCTCATAGTAATTCTCATCAAACGGCACGTGCACAACCAAATTACATCCAAATCAGCTAAAAATTTGGTAGGACTATTAAAATAGCAAAAACTATCGTTTAAGCACAGGGGAGCGAAAAAGTCAAAATTTGAATCACTCTAATGCCCAAGCTATAAAACGTAGACATCTGCTGATGCATACTTGCGGATCTAAGTAAACTCTGCTAATACGCACAAGTCTCGCTGGCGCATAACATCACAGATTTCACGTTAGAGTTGAGTACCGTGCGGGACCGAAATCCGTACAGCACCGAAATCCGTCCACCTCATGAAATATCAATAAATTAAGAGAGGTTAAAGGTAATTAATGTAGGAATAATTAATCTTATTCTGTTCAGATACTTGACAGTAAGCTTTTAGGGCACAGAATTGGAAAGAAGGCTTTGAAATTAAAACCACAAAAATCAAAAACAAATCTCCACCCACCAAACGTGCAGTTTGCGCCGCCATCTTGTTTTCGGGTAGAGCATAATTGCACCAAAAGTAACTGTGTTTTAATTGCTAATTGCAAATCATTACATAAGATAAGCGGAATACAAATCGACGGGATCGCTTCTCAAGGTGCATATCGAACTACTTACAGTGGTAGTTTAGTCAATCAGGTTGTTTCAATTTAGATATTTAGTTAAGAAATAGCTGTACGGATTTTGATCCTTTGATTCGAAATCCGTCCACGGTGGACGGATTTCGAGTCAGGAGTAGTTGATTTAATTCATTATTTTATCATGTTTTTCGTAGTTTTTAATTAGTAAATGTGAAACACTTCAAAAGTAGAAGCCTTCATGCGCCTGTGTCAATGACAAACGTTTTATTTACATTCTATTCCTATTTTCTAATGACTTTTTCATATACGAAGGTGCTTAAGTGTACGGATTTCGATGCCCCACGGTATTCGAGGTTTGGTGCATTGCCTGGGCAGATTGGATCTCCATGTTCTATGTTGATCTTGGTCCGCCACCCGACGTTGGCAGGCTTTGGTTTTCAACCTTCTCCACTGTTTGCCCGGCTACCGTGGAGTTGGAGTTGTTCATATACAGCGATTTGGTCTGGTCCCGAGTAGCACACTTGTCACATATCAGTTACTGTGACTCATATGCAACTAAATCAAGTCACATTGGAGTTTCTGCAACCAAATCGAACTGAAGTGTGCTACTAGGAGGCTGACGTTATTGAGTGGGAGTGTATAACCTGGTCATTCAGTGCACTCTATGTGGTAGAGCGCTGTTGCGTTGGTAGAACAGTATCACATTCTGAGTCGAGGTCGTTCGATTGCTCAAAGGTGGTGGGCTGCTAGAGCGGCCCTTGATTTCATCGATTACGATGAGCAACAACAACAGAGATACAATACATCTATCCTTGCCTCACTCTAGCGACTCCATTGCACAAGACTCTCGATTTTGTCTAGACCTTCCTGGGAAGCCCACAGTTTTTTTGGGATTCAGACCATCGAAGGCTTCTCCATAGCTAATCAGCAACAAATGGAGGGACTCTTGAAGTTCAATGACCTGCTCCATGATGATGCAAAGCATGACAGTACGGTTCTCATATAATCATGCCGGCTGCCGTCAGAGAATTGTCAACCTTTTCCTATATACGAATTAGGATAAGTCGTCAAAACTTGAAGAAATTTTCCTAAGTGGTCGAGCCAACGCTTAAGCTGATCAGTTGGATCGGTGAGTGACTGACATGTCGCGTCTTTCTCTGCATCCACCAATTTGACCTCACTCCTCCAATCAGACTTCGTGAAATATCGTAGAGGAGGCGATTATCGCCGGTTGTTGCGGTTTTCCTCCCCTTGCATTGTCGGCTGGGGAGTCCACCCGCACCCGTTTTTCCCGTCTGCTGGCAGCAGTATTTAACTTACTTTTCAGGAGCCGCTTTTAGTTGGGAGGATCAAGGTTAATACACCACTAGGTGTTCCAATCTGCCAAATTCATGGAAGAGAAAAAGGCGGGGACGGAAAATTCATTTTCAGTGCAAAAAACTCGCTGGCTCTGCCATACTAACATCCAAGATGGCTGAATCGTGAATATGGCAGATTGGAGAACCTAGTAGTGGCCAGGACTAGTATTTGGCATCTTTGGAAATGGATCAGCTGAAAACGGAGACAATGCCTTCTTGAGTCCTTAGTAAACGCAGGGCTAGCATCGCTTTTGACTATCATCTTCTAATTGACGAGATCCGACAACGCATTTTGTTTTTGGAGCGAACATATAGCCTTTACGTATACTTTGTATATGAGAAAGGCAAAAATCTAGAGATATTTCTGAATACTTTGGAGAATTTTCCTGCTCAACACAGAATAATTTCCTGGTGAAACTCATGATACTTTTAAGCCGAAGTTCAGACTAATACTTCAGAGTTAGTCATTAGATTTTTCTGGAAATTTTCAAACGAACAAAAAGGAACGAAATATAAAATCGCCACCGAAATATAACCACCGTCGATTTACGCCCGGCGCATATATCTCATTCATCCTTTACTCCTCTACCCACTAGTTCATTTGTTACCACAAGTTCGGAATCAATCCAGAATACTTCTGTTATTCCGTTTGCGTTCACTTCGCACAAGTGCTGTATAGATTGTATTCCAAAAAACCCTAATTGATCAACCTAGCGGTGTTTGTGCCATAACTTTTGATCCCCTAGTCCGATCTGGCAAATTTTCAATAGGAAACAATGGGACAGGATTCCCCGTCGAATTTAACTTATTGCAAACAAATCGGAGCAAGATAAGTGTCTAAAAGATGAGTGAGTTTTATTTTGCGCACATACATACACACAGACATACATCATCCCAATTCGTCGAGCCGAGTCGATTAGTATATTAAACTATAGGTCTCCGGACCTCCTATCACAGAATCGTCTTGGAAGTGAATATATAGCCTATTCGTTAAACCTTGGTGTATGAGAAAGGTGGTGTATGAGAAGGAAAAAAAATAAATTATAAATCTATGTAGACTTTTGGTATATGCTACCTGATGGTTTTAAAGAGGTCTTTAAGAGCGATTCATGGTTATCATAACCGTTATAAAACCGAAAATTTTACTTGGGTTCTGTTATCCGGTCTTCAGACTGTCCGTGAGAGCAATGATCCTTTTCCACACCCAGTGTTGATAAAAACCTAAAATCTCAAAACTCATGAACGATTCAAATCAATCGCGAGTTGAAAAGCACCAAACTCGGCACCTACAGACTCTTAGCTGAATCATCGTAGGTGTTGCAGAAGGTGTCAGCTGGCGGCCTCGCACCGATGCTTACAGCAAATAAAAGACGTCATTGGTCAGTTATAATCTAAAAAGCTGTAATATATATTGATTTATTGATTTTTACATAATTAAAATTAGTTTATCACTTACAATTTCGGTGATTTTTCTGAAACCGATTGTCTTTCTGCCAACAGAATCTCCATACTAATAAACTCTAGGGATGCGTACATTTAATTATCATTGATTTGAAATTATTTCATTAGGGTGCGAAATGTAACAGTAGGTTTTCTTTTGTTCTCCTTCGTTAAAATCAATAAATTGATGTTCGTCACATAACACAATGGATATACCTAATTTTTTATGTGTAAACAATAAATTGCTTCCAAATTGATTTCATACGCTTTTTCAACCGAAATGATTTTTTTGCCAATAAGTGAAACGATGCGTTTAGCTTGAAAAACTCATTCCTTTTAAATCGCTAACAAGTTTGCTCGCACGGGAGGATTCGATTGTTTACCAACACTGCTCATACCTTAGACTGAAAGGCGGTATTTTTATCATATAGAACTAGCTGACCCGACGAACTTTGTTTCGCCAAAAATTGATCATTTTTCTGATACAATTTGTTGCGTACATAATTTATCTAGTAAACAAATTGGTTCTTCAGAATGATTTTCCTTTTTTCACAGTTTTGTAATAACATGTTTTCTATTTGTTAAGTACACAAACTAAATTAGCACATATCGATCTTTCCGTTAGCGATTGATAATGCCAACTTCGTGTTATATATGGGTCATTCCATACCAAGTGACCGAACCACTTGTAATCGACTTTCACCGATTTTAATCAAATTTCGTGGATTTGTTTATCTATCGATTATATGTAAAAATCCAAATTTATTTGATGATTGGACAACCCCTCGGCAAATGGGAGCACCCCCCGTTTTTGACGATTTGTAAAAACCATATTTTTGAACAACTCATATCTCGGACAGTTTTTAAGCTACAAATAACTTCTTTTTATGCATTTTGAAGAGAATTCTTCAAACTTTTTGAGAAAAATATCGATTTTGAGTAGAAGTGTTGCCAACTCTATTGTTTTTGCGTTTTAAGTATAAAATCGTATTTTTCTGCCAATGAGTATATTTTTATTTAAAAAATAACACCAGCATCGTGTTCTCCAGAAAATTTTGTTTAAGAAACACTCGAAACCCCAAGGTACTATGAGCCGTTCTCGAGTTATGGAGTTCTGAATATTATATGATTCATATGGAACTTATCAATCACATAAGATTTTGTTATGCATACTGAACCTTTACCTTTTATGGAATTGCCAAGAATTCGAAGATATTGTTTTCTTCAAATAAATTGTAAAACATGTAACTTGAGCCTATGAATAGAAAATAATGTACTTGGCAACGTAGTCACTTTGGAAGGAATAGCTTTTCTGTATTGTTGCAGAGCGTACTATTAAACTATTACTCACATAGATACTATATTATTTCACCTGCTATGGGAAGTTTTTTTTTAAATTTTATAGAACATTTATTAATTTCGAAAGCTCTCGGCTCTTATGCCGTTGAGCATTACGGAGCCGAAATCTTTATACTATTTTATTCTTACAAAATAACGTTAGATTAAGTGAAACGAAAGACTCGTGTTTCAATCTGGATTAGGGAATACAGTATCACAGTAGCGAATAATACTAAATTTATGACGATGATGAAAACATTGATGAAGTTCTTGTTTCCTTACTGTTACGGGACATAGAAATAAAACAAGACTTTCATCACCGTTAAACAAACATTTTCTTAAAAACAACAAAGGAAAAACATACGAGAGGCAATTACGACAAAAGAAACGATATGGTTATCTAAAAACCCTGATTAATTTACCTAGCGGTAATGGTGCCTTTCTCGTGCATTATAGAAATAGTATTTTGACCATAACTTTCGAGCCCATAATCCCAACCAGTAAAATTTTAATAGGAAACAATGGGCCAGGGTTTCCTGTAAAATGCAACATGGTGCGACCAAATCGGTTAAGGGCAAACCCCTAAATAGTGGATGATACTTTTTTACTCACACACACATACATACACATACACACACAGACATCACCTCAATTCGTTGAGCTGAGTCGATTGGTATACAACACTATGGGTGTCCCGCCTTCTACAAAAAGATTGTTTTTGGAGCGAACATAAAGCATTTCGGTACACTTAGTGTACGAGAAAGGTAAAAATAAATTAGCTCATAAGGAAGTAGACTTTCACTATGTTATTGTGGAAAAATAATGTATGAAAAGGCAAATCATTATGCAAATGGTATTTGTACGTACAGAAGGAGAGGGTTAGTGATTTGTGCCAGGTGGGAGGTAAGAGGGTTGAAAATGGCGAAAAACGTTGGATGCAATTTTTAAACGTATTTTGTAGCTATATAAAAGGGAGAAGAAGACCTTAATGTCAATACTAGTCCACTAGAGCAGAATTATCCACGAAAAGTTTTTATCTTACTACTACTTTATCAAACCCACACTTCATAGCACGTAAATGTGATTTAACGATAGCCATGAGCTCTCTCTAACTCACCATGTAATCAAAAACTGTCAACTGTGTGTGTATATTATCAAAGTATGAAAATAGTAGACCAATAACAAACATCTTAAAAAAGGTCTTCTTTGAGATAATGATTTTATTTGCTGTATTTTGAAAATAAATGGATAATGTTTGCTGTTTAACGGCCAATATACTTTCGCTATATTTTTTGCATTTTATACTCCTAGAGAATTCAGATTTTCGTAAACCATGGGACATATTGTTTTAATTTTTAATAGTTGACCCTAAGGATGCCGAAAATCTTTGCCGAAGAAGAAGCCTTGCTGGAACGACGACTAGAATTGTTTATTCTACCAGAACTGCCAAACTACGTGTACCAATAATTCAACTGAGTGTTATTTCAAAATTTTTAATCTTTCAGTGCTGAGGAACAAATTGTAGTTATTCAGATCAATTTTTAATGGAAAATTCCTGAAAGAGAAATGGTTTTTCCGTCTAACAAGGACAGTGGGATCAAAGCCCACCGAAGCGGCGGTTACCCTCCAATACCTTTTCCGAACTAAATCTATCACATGTTGTACATATGCATAATCGAGTTTCAGACATAGTAAGGACAGTTGACCAGATAGTGCTGGTAGAAACATTGATTTCTTGCATATGATTTCAACAATCAATCTTCAAAGCGTTCTAGTATTTCCAGCAATGCTTATTTTTCAGCAAACTCTTTCAGCATCTCTCAGTATTGAGTCAGATGATTGAATTAAAGATAAAATAAAGCCGCTAGGAGCAAAAATGCAAAAAATATATTTTTCCATACTAATCTCCATATAAATTTCAAACGCGATGCTGTAAGTGGGGACGCAACCAATCGAGCTGTGAATGTGTGTTATGTATGTGTCAATGCGTATATGTGTGTATGTTCGGAAATCAATAAAAAAAATCTTCAATGCTCACAGTGAAAAAAGGACTTTTCATTTTTTAAATCCTGTATCTCAAAATCGGAACATAGTACCTTGGGGTTTTAAGCATTTTCAATGTAAAAATGGTCAAAGAACACGTTGGTGAGGTTATTTCCTGAATAAAAATATACTCATTGGGTAAAAAATGCATTTTTCACACGAAAACTTAAAAATTGCTCATTTGGCAACACTGCACATCAACAAATTTTTTTTTTATAAATTCCTTGGAAAATCTTCTTTCGAATGGTTACCTTAGATTCATTATAGTCCTCACAGTTCCAGAGATATGTACATAACAATATGATGAGTTTCAAACATTTGTCCGAAAAGAGGGATGGTCTAATTAATCGTGGGGAGGTCCAATCACCACGAAATTTTGGTTTTTGGGGTATAGCCCATACATAAACAATTGGTCAAAATTTCATTCAATTCTAAGAAAGTCGATTGCACGTTTGCATTTTTTCTCGGTCACTTCATATGGAATGACCCATATACAAATGATCAGGATTTGAAATTCCCATACAAAATGTACGAAAAACCATTTCATCGAAGAGATTGGATTTTGATTTTGAAATTTTTCCAGTTTCATCGTAAATAGAAGAAGGAAACGAATATAAATTAACTAAAGTCAGGCTGTCTATTTTTGAGTGATGCGCGGTCCCACAAATGTCAAATTTGTTTTATATATATAGATTGTAAGATTTGTTGGTTCAATACGGATAAAC
>NW_026943416.1:0-858 GCF_024139115.2 Armigeres subalbatus | reverse complement strand
TATATCATTTAATTTATATTTCATATCAAAATTTACTTGAATACTAAAAAATTGTGGATAATTTTTCAATTAGTATTGAATTTAGCAAATTTTATGAAGTTCCGTCATAGTAACAATGGGCCTAGGCGTGAGAATGGTCGTGTTGAGAATGAAGGGCAAATTCTTCAACTATAGCCTGATCAGCATCTATGCCCCAACAAACGATAGACCTGATGACGTGAAGAGCCTATGAGACCCTTGATAATGCCTACGGAGAGTGCCCAACACACGATGTAAAGATTGTCATCGGGGATCCAAATGCGCAGATCGGAAGAGAAAGTTTCTTTCGCCCTGTCATTAGTACGGAAATCCTTCATTCCGCTACCAACGATAATGGTCTGCGATTTGTAACCTTTGCTGCTGCTAGAGGGATGGCAATAAGCAGTACCTACTTCGCACGTAAGAATATCCGCAAACACACCTGGCAACATCCGAGTGGAGACACTGACCACGTGCTGATCGTCGGACGACATTTCTCGGATGTTTTAGAAGTAAGGTCCTTCAGAGGTCCGAACATTGCAAACATTCGGGCCCGACTTATCTAGCGTCACGAATTCACGAAACAACAGAACGATGCGTTTCAAACCTAACGCTTGTCAGTTGAAGGAGTTGCCGAACAGTACCACCAGAAGCTGGACGAGCGGATAGGAGATGCCACCAGATCTGGCGACGTCAACAGATTGTGGGAAAATATCCACAAAGATGTGACTACAACAGCGCAGGAAGTGTTAGGCACTGCACAGCGACACCAACGAAATGGTTGATTTAATGAGGAGTGCCAGCGAGTGACGGACGAAAAAAATGTTGCTAGGAGTCGAC